>NC_086383.1:69987549-70073428 GCF_036588685.1 Mytilus trossulus
CTGCTAATATTTAGCGTTCATATAATGTATTTTGGTCATCACATAATTTACGTTAGGATCCACACATGGTGGGTCAAAGTATATTGATGTAAGTTCTTTTTTCCTGACATCGTGTTATATTGTCTCAATATTTCATTTCAGTATTAAAATCATTGTGTTTGTTACTGTATGATTACATTTAATGGTCCATATCTTGTTAATCCTCATTGTATGAATAACATTTCAGGGATCACATCATGTTATTTGTCAATTTTAATTTACATTTTCACATTATGTTATTTGTTACTTTTATTCATATTTTCAAATCATGTTATTTGTCACTTTAATTCACATTTTCACATCATCACTGATCATGTTATTTGTCACTTTAATTCACATTTTAGGTTGCATGTCGTTTTATTTGTTACTATTGGATTCACATGTTTTGTGTTTTCCTGATGTACGTAACTATGATTCACACTTTAGCTAAAGGGACACTAGCTGCCAGATTCATGTTCATCGATTGAACTCAAATTCTAATATTTTATTCATAACAATGTAAATCATTTTTCCAAACTATCAACAGTATAAAATTTACAGAACATGGTCTCAATAATATATAACTTCGTTTCGTAAACAAATAGACGTCTAGACGCCATCTAATTAACTATTGAGTTGAACTTTTATGACCATATAAGCATGTAAACATAATTGAAAATATAATTAGATTAAGCAACTCGTGCAATTGGATTTGTATAGGTCTGTTAAATTTTGTTTTATGAATTATGATTTTTTTTTCGTCGTTTTTACCTTTATAAGAAACGTTTTTGTGGGTCGAATTGGTCCATTTAATTACGGGCAATGCATGCGTCAATCTATCTATTTTTACGGGGTTAGCTTTGAGGTCACATGAATATGGATTTAATGAGGTCAAATAATTCACTTGCATGTGAATAATTCATTATCAATGTATACTAGTGTAATTTGACAAAATTGAACCATTTTAGCTGTCAAAAGCAAAATATTATTTCACTATTTCACGTTCATTAATGATTGCACAAAAAAAAAATCATACTTTAGATATTTAATATATCTCATAGTTAGTGCCCCTTTAAATTAAGATAACTATATATTTATGGTGCGCCATTAGGATTCTTTGACGAGAATATAAGAATATGTATTGTTAGATATCGAGATTAAACCATATATCAAAGTTGAAGTAAGACGTTTATGCAATGAAACAAACAATGAAATTTAGATAATGTTTTCCTGTTAATTTAAATAACAAACTTCGGCACATTTTTTTCTTGCACCAAATGAATTGCATGTCAAGGTAACATTGACTTTTTTAAAACATCTTCCAAAATACTGACATTTGTATGCGTTTTTTTCTCTAGTAAATGTACTTATTTATTTATTTTACTGACTGTTTATGACTTCTTTACATGAAACAAATAAAATCACAAAAATACTGAAGTTAGAGGAAAATCAATTCGAAAAGTCCATAATCACATGGCAAAATCAAATAACAAAACGCATCAAAAACTAATGGACAAGAACTGTCATATACTGACTTGGTACAGGCATTTTCAAGTGTAGAAAATGGTGGATTAAACCTGGTTCTATAGCGTTAACCCTTTCACTTTAATGACAGTCTCATCAAATTCCGTTATATTTACATTGATGCGTTAAATATACAGACACAATGAACAATGATACATAAATTGTCAAAATATGGGTACATCTATTCTAAATGCATTAGATGCTGGATGTGTTTTGATTGATATCCAAGTTTTAAATGCATACTTGTCTTTATTAGTTGTCAGTGGTTTGGAAATAGCTGTTAGTAGCTGTGAGTACTCTCGGATCTGTACCGTTTTGTTGTTGGGATGGAAAGTACCCTGCCACGTCCATTTGCATCTGAAGTATTTGTATATATCTTATGAGTTTATCCTACATCGACTGATTTGCATAGTTCGTTCTATTTTTGTCCTGTTACATCACGGCCCCAGGTAAGGGGAAGATTGGGATCCCGCGTACAATTTTAACTCCGTCACTTAAAGTATGTATGTGCCTGTCCCATCCCAGGAGCCTGTAATTCATTGGTGGTCAATTGTTTAGTGTTCCATATTATTTTGTTAAACATATATTCGGCCATACGTTTTCAAGCTTGAATTGTTTTACATTTTCATTTCGTAGCCTTGTATAGCTAACTATGCGGTATGGGCTCTGCTCACTGTTGAAGGTCCCACGGTGACCTATAAGTTTTAATTTCTGTGTAATTTGGTCTCTCAATGGCAATCATACCAAATCTTCTTTTTTATATTGTGTGTAGATAAGATTTGTATAATTTCAACGTAATTATGATAATAAGCTAGTATTAGCTTTTCAGAAGAAGAAGGATTTGGAGAGTAAATATAATTAATAATTCAGTCTGAGTAGGATTTAAAAAAATATCTCCATTGTCCAATGACATTGTGTTTAGCTAAAATATTTTACTTGATATTCTTTTTTTAATTTTGACCCTCAGAACGAAAATGAAGGCTTCCACTGCTTGGTCACATTTTCTACCATATGGATAATAGTAATAAAACAAAAGTGCCAAAATAATTCCCTTATATTTTTGTCGGAACGAATGTCATTATAAAGGACTTTATATGAATGAAAACAAAACAAGTATGAACATTTAGACATAACACAGGAATGCTTAATTGGTATTTTCACTTTCTTTTGTTAATAGTATGAATTACTTTTTATCCAAGGCCTCTATTTTTGTAGATTAAGAAAATGTATTTTAGCTGATACAAGATTTCATGGTTTCTCAAACCATCTTTAATCAAAGTTTAACCTATACATAATAGGTACTTTGTTAAACATTTAGATTTGCGCATTACCTCAACCAATGATAACAACGGACATTAATAATTAATATATTTAGTATTGATTCCTTTTTGAATTAATGATCCACTCACTAGTATTGGTTTTTTTTGTAGGGAAAATGACGTAGTTTTCGTTTAAAGGATGGCGTGTAATGTCACAAGAACTCTTATTCGTTTAACGAGTTCTCTGAATTTTCATTGTACTTCTAGTAAAATAAAACATGCTAACTATTAAGATTGTTTTACATAAGCAGAAAATCTCCAGATATCAATATATAGATACAAGAAGATTTGGTATAATTGCCAATGATACAACTATTTATACAAGTTTAAATATGAAATAGTAAACCATTTTACGTCTAAGTATGTCTTCAGCACGAGGCCTTGGCTCACACCGTACAGCAAATTTTAGTGGGTCCAATAAAACTATCGCAAATCTTACGGGAAATCAAGGGGTCTTATCTATGTATAAAATGAGAACCATATCAACAAACGACAACCGCTGAACATCAGGTTCCTGACTTCCTTTTTTATCAATGCCTCTTATATCATCATGATTATTAGGAAAGTCTTAATACGAGTAAATAGATATTGATATTTATGAATTGTCACTGTTATCTTTTATATGTAATTTTATAATATACCTGTGGTAGAAAATACTTAGTATTTTAAAAATTCAAAATTAAGTTAACAGTTAATTTATGATTATGACCATATCAATGATAATTCATGTCAATACTGAAGTGCTGACTACTGGGCTGGTGATACCCTCTGGAAATAAAAATATCCACCATCAGAAGCATCGAACCAGTGGTTGTTACTAAAGTCAGTTCAGAGATAATGATACAAATTTGTATTTGCGCCAGACGCGTGTTTCGTCTACAAAAGACTCATCAGTGTCGTTCAAATAAAACAAAAGTTAAACAGGCCAAATAAAGCACGAACTTGAATAGCATTTAATACCTAAAAGTCCTTAAAGTTTTGTCAAATACAGCTATTCCTTGGTAGAAAAGCCTTTGTGTTTTTAAAATTCAAAGTTTAGTAAACAGTTAATTTATGATTATGACCATATCAATAATAATTCATGTCAGCACTGACTACTAGGCTGGTGATACCATTGGCAATAAAAACTCCATCAGTAGAGGCATCGACCCAGTAGTTGTAACTGAATTCCTTACAGATATAAAGATTAAAATTTTGTATTGGAGCTACAAAAGACTCATCAGTGTCGCTCGAATACAAAAAATATTAAATGGACAAACAAAGAGCCATCTTAAATAGCATTGTGGACCAACAATTCCTATTATCATGACTATATCAATGATAATTAATGTCAACACAGAAGTGCTGACTACTGGGCTGGTGATACTCCCAGAGAATAAAAACTCCACCAGCAGTGGCATCGACCCAGTGGTTGTACAAAAACTCATCATAGATATAAGGATTAAAATTTTATATATGCGCTAGCTGCGTGTTTCAAAAGACTAATCAGCGCAGATCGAATTTAAAAAAGTTAAAAAGGCCAAACACAGTACGAATGACACTTTAAAATTGAAAATGGAAATGGGGAATTTGTCAAAGAGTCAAAAACCCGACCATAGAGAAGACAACAACAGAAGGTCACCAACAGGTCTTCAATGCAGCGAGAAATTCCCGCACCCCGAAGGCGTCCTTCTGCTAACCACTAAACAAATATATATTTATACTATTTCAGTGATAATGAAAATTGAAAATAACACAAGACTAACAAAGGTCTGAGGCTTCTGACTTGGGACAGGCGCATACATGCGGCGGGGTTTAACATGTCTATTACATCTCAACCCTCCCCCTATACCTCTAGCCGATGCAGAAAAGTAAATGCATAACAATGACTAGTTTTCAGGTTTTGCATATCATCACACAATCTTTGATAGACAAATACAAACAATAAAAAAGATCGGCAATGCAATATCTACACAAATGCTGATACGTCTAAAACCATCCGACAACTCATTTTACAAATGTTATATGAGGCCTATGCCTTAAAAACGACGAACGAGTTTAGTTTAGTTTAGTTTTTGTCGATAAACTTATAAACAACAGATAGGATGAAACTTATAGGAGTTATTGTCAATATCAAATGATTTCATAAAACTGATTTTCTCGAAAACTCTGATTAGTAAGCGAAAACCCTAACAGTAACAATGACTATGAATACACAATATACAAACAAATATAAAAGCTATAGGAATGTTCGCATTAAATCTTGATTTTTATAAGTTTGTTTTATTTTTTGGTTTTGTCTATTATCTCGAAATAATTAAAGGATGTACTTTGATCAGGTTTAGAATTTGGTGTCAGATGTTCCGACTCCTTCTTTTCCCCTACAATATAGGGTAAAATATATTGCCAAAAAACACCTATGTTTCTTTTCATATAACTTGAAAAGCTCACAAAGGTCATATATAAAAAAATAAGCAGATTAAAGATTGCTTTACTTAATAATGGTTTTTAATACGAATGCAAATATAAGGTAAACGTCTGAGTCAGCCTTTTCTCGTCATTTCCTAAAAAATCATGTATATCGAAAAGGAGCTCCATTACCTATCATTTATTTTGCTTATTTATTCCTCAACTAATATTCTTCAGAATTATAGTTTCAATTTCAAAATGTGCTTTTAATTTATTCTAAATACTTCCGTAAAATAGCTACAAAATGGAAACAGTAAACTAATCAGAATTACAATGTACAGTTTCGACAAATGCTTGATTTTAACATTTTCAAAATAGCAGTTATTTGAATTTACAATCTAACAATATGGTTTAAGAATCGATTACGTTTTTTATCCTAGTAAAAAAATGCTAAATATATAAAAAAAGAAGATATGGTATGATTGCCAATGAGACAACTATCCACACAAGACCAAAATGACACAAACATTAACAACTTTAGGTCACCGTACGGCCTTCAACAATGAGCAAAGCCCATACCGCACAGTCAGCTATATTGAAGCCCTCTTCCGGGTGCAGGATTTTCTCGCTTTGTGGAAGACCCATTTGTGGCCTACTGATTGTTTTTTTACTTTTTTGTCTCTTTGACACGTCCCCCATTTTCATTCTCTATCGTATTTGAAAAAAGCTAAATAACTGTTCACTTTTTTTTCAAAAAGATAAATTTTCAAAAAATTTAGAATCAAACATAGTATGATCTATCTTCTGCATGTTTGCATGAGCTGCATTCCATTTGAACCTGTATAAAGATTCCAGTTTTGAATCATCTTTTTTTTTTACAAGTGGCATACATTTCCAAATACTAGATAAAGCTGCCATTTTGTATTTTCTGTAGATATCAATGACATTTTGGAAAATTGCATGGTTGTGAAAACATTAATACATTAATTACAGATTTAATTTTAAGTTATTTTTATCTTTTATAACTTGAAAGTATTTCCAAACAAGTTCTTAAATGTTTACAGTGCCTGAAAAATATGACATGTTGTAATTGTAAATAAATTTTATTATATTATTCATAAATTTTGTTGAATTTAACTATTTGTTTTATCGCCATGTGCTAGTCTCTTCCAATGGAGTAGATTTTCTAAACAAATATACCAGCTTTTTTATGGTTTTAGAAAGTACAATTTATAGTTATTTTCAGAACAAGGAAGATAACAAGTGTAACAGATTGACTGTGATCGGTGAAGTCCCTTGAAAATTGCAACAAGGAAGAATGTATTGTACTTTCCAGGTTGTAATATTTTATAAAATCAATTTATTTTTACAATGCAAACTGTATCCTCAAAACTATTTTCTTAATCACTCTTCTTTTTTGAAGAAATTGAAACGTCAACTTTTGAAAAACCAAAATTGTTGTCTGTTTTACGGTAGAATTTGTTGGTCTTTTTGTCATGTAAGACTTGTTAAAAGAAACATGTTACATGCCTATTCTTTAAAAAATGAAAACAATACGTTGTAAATTGTATGTACCTGAAATGATTATCTGTGTCGACCTTCACCGGGAACGCTAAAAAGCCGAATATTAGAAAGCCGAGGATGTATAAGAAACCTTAACAGTTGCAGTTGAAGATATATAAAACCAAAAATTAAACTTTGCCTGAGGGAGTTCAAATGATAATATTATAAGGTTCAAATCCAAAACGCACTGTATGAATGTTTTGAATACCGTTATAACATATAGAGGAGTGAGTCTAGACAATAATCTTTTTTTTTCAAAATAGCAATTATTTTCAAGGAAACTGATTATTTTCTTGAATCAAATTTGAACTTGCATTTTTTGACAGGAATATTTCATTAAGAAAATCTACCAGTGATTAATTAGAAATGTTGGAAGAAATGCATCTTTAACAACCATATTTTGTAAAAAACAGATTCTTATAAGTTAGATAAAACTAAAAAAAGGTCTCTTCATGTAAACAGTTCAGAACGAATAATAAACACATTAGTGTTTTATCTTTTATTGTTTTGTTTACACTGATTTGCCAGACAACCACATCTAGTTTAAAAATCGTAGAAAATATAGTTCAATAACAATACCACCATGTAGTTGGATAAACAAGTTAATACAAAACGCCACAAATACCTTTATAACATTAATTCGTAAATATAAGTTGGATACTAATTTTCGTGGATACATGAGAAACTAAATATCCAAAAGTATGCAAAAAGTAAAACCACAAAAAAACTTAACTCCGAGGAAAATTCAAAACGGAAAGTTCATTACTAAATGGCAAAATCAAATACTAAAAACACATCAAACGAATGGACAACAAACGTTCTTTAACCAAAACAATAGATACACACAAATATAAATGATTCCACAGTAGACACTGTCATCAGATAATAACGTTCATTGATTTCTTACCTTTTATTCAAGAAAGTTTTTACTTGCCACAGCTGGTAAAAAATGAGAGATATGTATAATATACGATATTGTATATCTAATTTACCTTAGACAGACGTTGAGCAGACATCATGCACAATCTCAAGAAAATTGTGACTTATTTCATTTTGTCACTTTTTGAATTTTCTTCAGGTAAGAATCTTGCTTTCCTTACTTATTGACAAGTTATGAATTGGTTAAAAAAACACGAAAATTAGGAAACAATTTTAAAAGCTATATGACAGTCACATTATTTTCTTTAATATTTCAGCTCAATATAGAAAGGCATGTGGTCCTTTTACCATGCTATCTTAGAAATGTTTATTGTGATTAAGATTATAATGCATTGTTGACTAATATTTCAGCTCAATATAGAAACGCATGTGGTCCTTTTACCATGCTATCTTAAAAATGTTTATTGTGATTAAGATTATAATGCATTGTTGACTGTTGTACCCGTATTATTGACATTTTTACTTTAATTTATGTTTTTCTTGTTGACGCATTGTTGACGGCTGTACCAATATTTTTGACATTTTTACTTTATGTATATTTGTCTTGTTGAGACATTGTTGTCTATATAATATACAACTGTCATATATTTTTACATTAGAAAATGTCTGTTTCAGTTCAGGAGTATGAGAGTTGTTATCAATTCGTTTAAGATGGTATGGGTGTCCACCGCCATCTTGGATTGAAAAAATCAGAGAAATTAAGGTCCAGTTTTTGTATCAAGTTAACAAATTTGTATGCAGGAATTCTGATATTCAATGTGAATTTTCATTTAAATAAACAAATTAATAAGAATTTAACTTATAAAAATTAATATATATAAGAGTAGATTTTTTTTAAAGGGAAAGTTACTCTAAAGCATTGCATTTTTTGAAGGAATCTGTAAGGAATTTTCCTATTTTGTAATTTAGCCGGAAAAAACGTACGGTGACCCTATCTTTTTTTTTGATATTCTCAAAGTAATGTCTGAAAGCTGTCTTTTCCTATTTTTTTTTACAATATTTTGTATAAACAAAAAAAATGTGTTTTTCCCTGTATAATCTATAAAAAAAATATGTCATTTTGTCACAACCTGTAACTTGAGAAAATGCGCGGTGACCTATAATTCTTATTATATTTTTGAATATATATCAATAGATACTACGTTTTGTCAAAGTATGAACACATTTTAGCATTTTATTTTAGTCTCCCATACCAGCTTAAGTTGTTTTTAATCGTTTGATTTTTACCTCTGATAAGTATTAATCCCTTTTGAATTATCCTCGACTTCGTTAATTTTGTCATTTTTATATAGTAAGCTAAACAATTCCTTACACAATTCTACATAAACATTCTTGTAATTGTTATAAAATATTTCAAATAGTCGTTATTCTATTAAGCTATTTCTGTGTACTGTCCTAAATTATTGTTAGTTATGTGTTGTTGTTCCGTGGTTATCATGTTGCAATGTACCTTTATATTTTTTGCTTATGTATTTCTCTGTCTTGGATGTTCTGGCATACATTTTGTAATGTATTCCCGTCATGCAATGTTTTCATTTTATCTGCATATCAAACATTACAATTAAATATGATGTTTGGCTAGCAACAAAACTAGGTGCACCCCACCATTGTTTCTAAAAAATGTTCCGTTCCAAGTCAGAACTATGACAGTTGTTATCTAATAGTTCGTGTCTATGTTTGTTGCATTGTAGTGTTCTGCTGTTTGATCGTTGTTTTTCTCATATAGTTCATGTGTCTCCCTCGATTTTTGGTTTGTATCCGGATTTGATTTCCCTCAATCGATTTTTGAGTTTTGAACAGCGGTATACTACTGTTTTCTTTTTTATCCTTAAAAAAACATTAATTCTGTAATTTTTCAGCAAGAAAAAGTCGTTTCTTTTATTTTGTCGTTTTTCGGTTTAGACGGTCATTCGCTCAATGCACATCCTTTGTTGTATTGTTAGTAAACGTATAGATATTTTGTTGTTTTTCGGTTTAAACAGTCATTCGCTCCATGCAAATCCTTTGTTGTATTGTAAGTATACGTATAAATATTTCTTTAAACTATTGGGATTAATAAATAAAGGGAACATTAAAATATGATTACCCTTCCGGAGCACCTAGTCATTTTTTCGGTTATTTATTTTTGTACGAGCACTATTTTCATTTTAGTGATTTATTTACATTTGTACTGTCCTTTTATTTTGACTTGTATACTTGTCGGTCGAATGTTGATATTCTCTCTGATATAGACACCTTCAAAAATAATTTATCTTTATAATATCTTTATTAATCGGCAAAAAAACCAGATTCCGTGCTCATTGTTATTTCAAATACCACAGATGAATGTAATGGGACAAACAAGGAACAGCCAATAAACGCATATGTTATGCATTTAATGAATTTGGCTAAGGAAAGCTCCGAGTAATTGTACAGGAGGGCTCCAAGCGATTGTACAGTCAATTAAATTTCTGACATTTAGAAAATGAATATATTGGGGTTTCTACTCAGACAATGGCTTTCAAACTTTCAGACAGGTAGGAGTATATATCAGAAAAGATACATATGAAAATTCGGATAGAAACGATGGGTTTTTCGATGTTTATTAATTAATGTTGATCGCTGCTCCGTCACAGTTTTGATCGACTTACTCGGAGGCCCACCAGTCTAATGATATGCAATATAATTGGATGCATATGTTGTTTTTATTGTTTTATTGGTTCATATATACAATGATATACGTATAGAATGATTTGATTACCAAAACTTGAAGCAGAAACGTTTTATAATAAGATTTGAGTTCATCAAACATTCCATCAAGCAACTTGTTATTGTTACGAATGTCAGAGCCCCGCTTGACAGTGTCCCGAATGACCAAATTATCATAAAACCGTATAATTCCGTTCCCACACTGTGACTATTGACCTTTAGTCAGTGGAATTATGTGATGAGTTGATAACGAATTCAAACGAAGCGTATCGAATTATTTGTTATTTTGCATATAGACTAAGGGGTAAGATTTAAGGGCTTCTCATACATTGTCATAATAATCGATTATTTCTATGTTATAACAGTAATAAAAACATATTTTGTTTACTCTACTGTAATATTGACAGAACAAATAACTTGATCAGATCTTTTTGTATCTCAACATGTTGAAAGGAGAAGGTTCAGTAAGAGCCTTTTTTGGCCCCAAAATATAGCAGTTTTACAAAATTGTTTAAATGTAAACTTTTAGTTATTTTTTGGAAAGTATAATGCCTCTGCTACATAAATATGGGCTGTTTTTTGGTATTCCCATAGACATATATCGGGTACTTGCAAAATTTCAGCATTTTAGTTAAGTTTTAGACGATTTCCGTCATAAATGAAAGTGGCCGCATTCGTGTTCATTCATAATATTGAAATGTAAGTTGTGTTTAATGATAATACATAACATATATAAAGGTCGAGGATGAACACGGATGCAGCCACTTTCATTTTTGACAAAAAACCATCTGAAAAGTGACAGTTTTTAGCATATTTGATAGATTTTTCATATTTAAGCTAGAATCGGAGAGTTTTTAATAAGTGAATCAGTTTAAATCTTTCACAAAAAAATAATTGAATCAATTGAAATTGACATTTAAGTGTTTAAAAAGTGTCGAACATCTTTCGTCAAATGAACTTGAAATTTGAGGCGGAAAACGGCCCTTACCGGACCTACTCCTTTGTGTCGTTTAGTTTAGTTTAGTAAAATAAATCCGTGAAACCAAACAGTTAATTACGAAATTACGTGGTCCCTTTATTATTCTATTAATGCCTTAGTGCTGTCCAACATACTGAATTCCATCTATTATACGCTTTCAAACGGCATGCATATTGATTTTATCAGTCCAAATGTTATATTAAATTATTAATTAAACGGTAAACACATACACAGGTGTATGCAACATTACTTTTGTAAAGGTTTTATTTGAAATCAAAGCGATCAGGAACAAAACAAATGTCCATCTTGATTTTTTGTGATGTTCAAAGCACAGCAATGTCAGTTAAAATAGTTGTTGTCACATAGAAAAAATATTTCTCCGATCTATATATTGCATCCACTTATTTCTTGTTGAGAAATACTTTAGATATAAAATGCATACATTGTTATAAAATGAATATCGTAAAAAAGTGTGTCCTAATTTGGGCATTCTGACGTGTGTTTAATGATATTATACACTTCTGGCCTTTGTATGAGGTTGATACGAGTATATATTGACCGTAAAGTTGTATATTGACTGAGGGCGAAGTCTGAGATCAAAATACTTCTGTGGGTCATTATATAATGTATTGACATCATAGAAAAGCTATAACTGTTGTATTATTGATATCCGACCAGATTTATATCAAAATCTTCGGTGCATTATATTTGTTTTTTCGATCATTTAATGTTGTTGGAATGATGTAAGTGTTATATTGTCTCTCTGACAATAACAACAAATATATTTGGAAAAGGTACAGGATTACTTGGGAAAACATTCTTTCTCTCGAAATTTTGATTGTATTTCTTCTCGGCCTAAACCTGACCGGATACTCAGAAACAAAAGCCTAACATTTTACATGTTCCTTAGCCTGATTTTTTTTTACATTTTATATAGCTACTGTTGATTCATTTATTTTTGTGGCCATAACATTTCGTGCATTGAGAAAAACCAGCATGTTCGTGGGTATTTGAATTCTAGGAATTGTAAATGTCTGCATACATAGCTTATAGAATGTGCAATCCGTTGAGCGTTTGAATTCGTGGTCGACCTCTACCTGCGAAAACCACAAAATGTGGTATCCAACGAATAATAATGAATCTACAGTATGTTGTACAGGACATGGCACCACAAACATTTTTTTGTTTGAGGTTTTTTCTATATTTTTTTTGGAATTAATTGTTTACTTGTCTTTGCAGGAATGACTGAATTTCCATGTCAATTTCCCTGTCCATGGCACAATAAAACATTTACTTTTTACTCTTCTGGTGAGACGACTGGAAGGACATGGAAATTTTACGCTAATGGTCAAACAAGCCTGATGAGCGATGAATCACCATATATTTTTAACTGTTATCAAATTACAGAACGATTTCTTATTGTTAGGTATGTTAATGTTAAAATGTAACGTGTAATGTAATATGATATTAAGATTAATTAGAACTAATAAATCCATTGGACGTTTTATATCTTTTTTTATCGTTGTTGTCATGATACATGTTTGTCTTTTTTCTATTGCATTGCTTCGTGGTAATTTTTTATTACTTTCTATCAAATCGATCTCACATAAGGCGACAATTATGCAACAGTATAACCTTCTGCAATCTGCCATTCAATGTTATGAGCTGAATTTCAGTGTTCTTATATATCAAGTACTATATATACCATGGTTTTCACAAGTTAACATATTTAAACAAACGAATCCGAAGGATGAGTTTGTTTAAATATGTTAATGAGTAAGACACATGGTATATAAAATTTGTAATATAAATAAAATGATTGACAGCTTCAAGACCTTCAACTTATATTGGAAATTGATCACGTTACAGTTTTATCCAATGAAATGGAAGCTCGCGGAAGTCACTTTTGCGCCTCGTGTATGATCTTCTGTGTATTTCATGTAATAGAACCCCTGAATTTGCTAAAATGAAAGAAAATGTCAGATTTTCCCGATTTTTATTTAGTTTTGCGGCCCGTGTATGGTTGTTAGCGCAAGTAACTTTATAATGTCATCATACTAAGGTAAACAAAATTATCGGATTCCAGCGTCGGACAAGGATTAAATAATTATTCTAATGACGGAAAGAATTATTTTTTTTTTTTTTTCAAGTATCATACAAATTAATCATATTTTACAGAATTTTCATCTCATTGAAAAATGCATATTTATACATTTCTAGTGTTTGTACACACTGCTTTCTTCCGTTATTTTATCAATTCGATTATTAGATTATTTATTAAATTAAACACAATTTTAATGATAACACACTGTATTTAACAGTAGTAGATCCAGGGAGCGTAGATAGTGTACGTTCCCCTAATTGATCGCAAAAAAAAAATCACAGATATTTGTAGCCGATATTTATTCCTTTTTCTATAGGTACCCCGGCCCTTTTTTTTAAATCAAAATTTAATTGGATCTTCGCAAAGGAAATGATAGTTTCACATTTAATTTTTTTCACATCTTAAAGAAGAAACATTAAGTAATTGTTTCCAAAATTAGGGGAACTCGTAACAATCCTATAAAGTTTGAAAAAGGTTTCTTAAGATTTGGGTACACATAATGTATTGCTTTTTGTTATGAAATTAAAACAAATAAAGATCCTGACCTTTTAGTACGTTTAACAGTTTCCTAATTATTTAAGAGGCGGGTACATTTAAAAAAAAAAAGGTGGAGCTTCAGCCATGGAATAACATAAACATGAATATGTTATACCATGGCTGAAGCTCCGCCTTTTTTTCATTTGAATTCTAGTTGAGTTGCATATTTAATTAGCAAAGTATGGTACAACATTAATTTGCATATAATATACCATGGTTTTCCCTCACCACACTTTTTAAGCAAATTATTTCATAAAATCATCAAAAGAAAAAATCCAATTTATGTTACAATTGTATATATTACTTTTTTTAAATTGTCATTTGGATGGAGAGTTGTCTCATTGGCATTCACACCACATCTTTCCATATCTATCTATCTATATATATTTATATATGCTAGATGTAGACTCATATAGAGCATTTAATGAAAGGTAAAAGTAAAAATCATACCATGAAATATAAGATAATGTACATGATCAAAAGGCAAGTAAGGTAGTTCATACTTTGAAACAAACACACTAATGTTATCTTCATTTTTTTTTAGGAATGGCGATTCTGACAGCTTTAGATGCTTCCCGATTAATTATGATCCTGAAATTCCTCTGGAGTTTATAATGGGAGGTTGGAGTAAGTTTTTATGCCGTTGGTCTAGTTATTAAAGTCTCATAATTTATACACTTAAAGTTGAATACTTGCATTAGCATATTCGTATGATACTAGTTTATATCAAAGGATTATGAAAAGCACACTTATTTCAGAAAAGATTTCTTTAAATTTCAAGAACATAATCAAAAGTATTTCTCATATCAATTAAATATCTGCCAATTATATTTCATTAACTATCATTAATAAACCTTTCACAGAAAATGAAAATAATTGATATTCAAATATTTTTCAGGTAATTCTATCATGTCTATCTTTGGATATTTATCCGTTTTGGGTCATAATTAAGCTATTGATACAAACCTGCTGTTTATTGTTTGAATGCTATCATCATTATATATGTATTTGCTTACACCTGAGAATATTACAATAATGTTTATTTTTTCATTAAGAATAATGACCTATAATAGTTTGCTTGATACTTCTTACTTACAGGATAATACCTGACCACCATTTTTGCTTATTTGGTCAATCTCCTAGTAGTATTCGTATTCTTAATCAAACTTAGTCAGCGGTTTTGAAATGACAAACCTCTTTGAAATTGATTTTCACATTATAAAAGACATCTAGATCTCCCTCATACAAAGTTCTGCCTCGTTAACGACTCAAAATAATGATGATTGTTTTTGTTTATAAGCTCTTCTTTGCTTACAATTTTGGATCTTTTGCATACATTTTGGGGAATATTGTCCCGAGTAGAATTTAATATTGCACGATCTTGAGAGTGCAATATATGTTCTACGAGGGACAATATTCCACATTATTCCATATTTATAAACTTTTAGTAGGTTTTTCTATATGAATTGGATTTTGAATAAATAAGCATATTCACCTGCGGAAAAAGGATATTCCTCGCGAAAACGTCGCTTGCTTTTTCGGGTACAATTTTGGTAAAAAAACGTTTGATTTATAATTGCTTTTGGTAAATATTTTCTATTACATTCATTTCTTTCGGAATATGGAATAAAACATTTACTGTCTTTTGTTTCGGTAAATATGTGGTTTTATTGACCTTTGAAAAACTGATATTCACTTTGGCCGTTGGCCTCAGTGAATATCAGTTCTTCAAAAGTCAATAAACCCACACATTTACCTCATCAAAAGACAGTAATTGTATAATATTCATGCAATAACCTTTTTATTGCAATACAATATTTGAAAGTAAGAATCGGTTCAAACTAAGATTTTGTCGTTGATGACGTCATGAATTTTGAAGATTTATTGCACTATTGCAGCTAACTTTTGGTGACTTTCTGTGGGGAAAATTATATTGCTATGCAATAATATGATTAATTATATATTTTTTCACTACATCATTTGAGTTTCCTCGAAACATCAGTATCTTCGATTGACATTCTTACTTAAGAGTATCCATATAAACCCTGTTAGTAAAAAGTGTTGGCTAATGAGATAGTATGAATCACTGGGAGGTAGTGATGTACACGGATATACTTATGATTAAAGCGCATTTGCATTTGAACGATACTGTAATTCCGAGATAGAAAAAAAAACTAATGCGTTGATCGTCTCATCACAACTCCAATAAGTGTATATATCTAGCATATATAACTTTCTCATTAAGGATGTTCGAATTGATTTTGTAGAAACGCTTTGATAAAAAAGTTCGCTCTATCACGAAATACATATTTCTAATAACAAACGATGTGTAACCTTTTTTAGATGCATTTAGTTTTATAAACCATACGGGAGAATTTACAGATTTATGTGGATTTTGTAAAGAGCCACGTATTATATGGTCACTTTCTGGTAAGAACATTTTATTTGTATACTCTTTTTTTAAACATGTTCGCTGATCTTGCTTTTAGACATTTGATCAGTAAATCGGAATCTTCTAGTCCTATCTATATGATGCTTTAATATTTTACCCATAACCTCCTTTTTTCAGGTATTATTCATGTGTTTGAAAATCCATGTTTTTTCATATTTGTCAAAGAACGGTATCAACGTTATAATCAATCTAGCGAGAATGTTGTCGGCCCAAAGTTTTAATTTCTGATAGTTTAAAAACAAAGTTTGCATGTTTTGGCAGTTTTGTTTGGATATTGTGTATACATTTTCAATTCAAAATTGTCTTAAAGCGCTTGTTTTTTAAAACGGAATAAATTACACATTATATCGTATATGATAGATTACTTAGGAATTTCTAATCTGTTGGTAATGATTTTGATATAAGTACAACACATTGCAGATGTTAAACGATGAAAGTCCATTCGTTAACTATCTATGTAGATCATGAACAATGTAGATAATGACTAAGATCAATTTCGTTCTGAGGCATTTGAAAGATTTCGGTGAAGGTTTTCTTCTATGCCGTGTTTTGTATAGTGTTGCTTGTTTCCTATCATTTTGCGTTAATTACTATAATACTTTAGTGTTTTTGTGTAATGTATAGTTAACATTTCCCTTTGTATGAAATCACTTAATAAAACAAATTACAGATTTCCAATAAAATGTATAAGAAAAGATGATCACAACGACTAATGCTTTAAGTAGAAACCAATACAAATACCCATGTAAAAATTATTAAATTAAGATCTATGGTAAAATATAATTATTAGATTAAGATCTATGGTAAATAAGATTATTAGATTAAGATCTATGGTAAATAAAATTATTACATTAAGATCTATGGTAAATGAACTTATTCTAATGCAATTTGGATGTAACAATTTTTTTCATTGGGTAACAGTTGCCGTCAAATCCACAGTTGACCAGGCGTAACTAAGGAGAGACCCGCCATTTTGAATTGATGAATCAACAAATGTTCGATTACTTCTATATAATCATAAATAAAACAACACCTACCTCGAATTTGCCGTTTTAATGTAATTTTATCCAAATTTGAAGCGTACAGGTAACGAAATAACCTCCAGTTTGTAAGTTTTCGTTTGTATGACGTCACGTTTAGCCATGACGTCTTTGTGCCAAAATTATTCATGAAGTTTCGCGGATTTTTTTTTATTTGACAAATTTAGACATTTTTTCAAGTTTAATGGTATTTTTTCTTTTTCTAATGCATTAGAATCGGAATAACAGTACTGTAGTTGAAGAGTTGTCACCGTCAATTTTGATTGCTCCGCGTCGCCAGTAAAACTGCATTTGCGACCGTCAAATCTACAATTGACGGTGACAACTCTTCAACTACAGTACTGTTATTCCTTAATTAAAGTAAGATCTATGGTAAATATAATGATTAAATTAAGATCTTTGGTAAATAAAATTATTACATTAAGATCTATGGTAAATAAACCACTGCATGTAGCTTTTTTTTTTATCTATTTTCTTTTCTGGCAAATGTAAAAAAATATTACTCGGTATAAATTATGCATTGAAGCTGACGAAAGGAAAATGAAATGTTGTTTAATGTTTTTACTTTCATTGACCAGTACAAATTTCTTTGCAGCAACGGGACCACCGTGTAAGTATGTGACCAACATATGTGTTTGACTGTCTGAAAATATAACCCCCCCTGACAAATATTTCTAATATACTTCAAAGTTCATCCTATTTTGTAAATATTTTGATTATTATCAGTTTTTTTTTTCCAAATGACATTTGTAAAAAAAAATATTATAGAAAAAATGATTAAACGGTTCTAAATATTATGATTATTATATTAAAATAATTAATATTGCTAATTCTGTTTTCATATCTTGCGTAGTAAAACAACATTGAAAGTACATCTTTCGAACGTACTTTCAGCTATCTCCACACTGTCGCTTAACTGCACTAGACCATCAACATGTCCCCCGCCTGGTGGAGTTTGTGATAAGAGTGACACCATCTCAAAAGCATGCCCAACAACAACTGTTCCAACAACGACTACAGCAGATCCAACAACCACAAAGAGCCACTGTGGAAAGAAGCAGGATCATCGTCCATTAATTTAGACAACAACAAAAGACAAACGTGGTCGAGTGTTTCAACTTACAGTTTAAGTACGAATACAGATTAATTGATATAATAAACTAAGACAAAAACACTTCAAGAGTTCGTTTTCTGTTGAATCTTACTTTTTTTAAGTCATACTTTGGCGGCTATTTAAAAGTTTATAATTTAAGTGTCACTAATAAATGTTACGTAGACAGAACGCATGTCTGGTGGTCAAGGGTTTAAGTAGCAATACACATGCCTGAGTTTTGACTTATACTGAAATATGAACGTAAGCCAAACAAATATTTAACAGACCCAACCCCTTTTTGGATAGCCAGACGCCAATATTGACCAAACCGACCCCGGATTTTTTTACCCTATCGACCAAATTGAGCATACTATAGGTCTATAGAAGGTGTCATTTTTATCGTGAAGGCCTTGGCAAACTTTAAAATGTGTTTTGTCACATAAATAGGTGTTCAATTAAGCATAGAACACGATAAATCCAACATAAAAGCCTAGCGAAACAACATAAAGACAATTACCCATAACAGTGAAAATCTTCGTCCAGCACCGCCCAGGCATGTCATTGGGGTATATTATATCTCAAACTATGACTAAGGGTGTCTGCTACATGCCAGAATCTTTATTTTTACTTAAATATGTGAACGTAAGCCAAACAAATATTCAATCTACCCCTACTCCCAATTTGGATAGCCAGACGACATTATTGACCATACCAACCCAGGATCTTAGTTCTAGATGGTCTATACAAGGTGTCATTGTCATCGTAAAGGCCTTGGCAAACTTTAAAATGTGTTTTCCAAAATAAAAAGTTGCTCAATTAAGCAGCTTACACGATAAAACATCATGAAAACCTAGACTTCCAACATAAATGCAATTCAGGTAATACGATAAAACATCATGAAAATCTAGACTACCAACATCAAGGCAAATAATGGTGACATCAGGTAGTCTGTCGTGTATGAAGACTGGTTCAATAAAGGTTGCCTCAGTAAATATGGAGCGTTTTGAGATTTGTTTAATAAGGGTGACATCAGGTAGTCTGTCGTTTATGAAGACTGGTTCAATAAAGGTGGCCTCAGTAAACATGGAGCGTTTGGAGATTTGTTTAATACGGGTGACCTCAGGTAGTCTGTCGTGTATGAAGACTGGTTCAATAAAGGTCGTGTATGAAGACTGGTTCAATAAAGGTGGCCTCAGTAAATATGGAGCGTTTTGAGATTTGTTTAATAAGGGTGACATCAGGTAGTCTGTCGTGTATGAAAACTGGCTCAATAAAGGTGGCCTCAGTAAATATGGAGCGTTTTGAGATTTGTTTAATAAGGGTGACCTCAGGTAGTCTGTCGTGTATGACACTGGTTCAATAAAGGTGGCCTCAGTAAATATGGAGCGTTTGGAGATTTGTTTAATACGGGTGACCTCAGGTAGTCTGTCGTGTATGAATAGTTATCAAAGGTACCAAGATTATAATTTAGTACGCCAGACGCGCGTTTCGTCTACATATGACTCATCAGTGACGCTCATATCAAAATATTTATAAAGCCAAACAAGTACAAAGTTGAAGAGCATTCAGGAACCAAAATTCCAAAAAGTTATCATACTGGTTCAATAAAGGTGGCCTCAGTAAATATGGAGCGTTTGGAGATTTGTTTAATACGGTCGACCTCAGGTTGTATGTCGTGTATGTGGACTGGTTCAATAAAGGTAGTCTCAGTAAATATGGAGCTTTTGGAGATTTGTTTAATAAGGGTGACCTCAGGTAGTCTGTCGTGTATGAAGACTGGTTCAATAAAGGTTGCCTCAGTAAATATGGAGCGTTTGGAGATTTGTTTAATAAGGGTGACCCCATGTAGTCGGTCGTGTATGGAGACTGGTTCAATAAAGTTGGTCACAGTAAATATTGAGCGTTTGGAGATTTGTTTAATAAAGGTGACCGCAGGTAGTCTGTCGTGTATGAAGACTGGTTCAATAAAGGTTGCCTCAGTAAATATGGAGCATTTTGCGATTTGTTTAATAAGGCTGAATAGACAGATTACCTGAGGTAACTTTATACACCAGTATGTTAACAAAACAGATTTCCTGATGTGACCTTAATTCAACCAGTATTCCTACACATATTATCTGAGGTCACCTTTATTAATCCGGTCTTTATAGACAGATTACCTGAGGTCACCTTCATTTATCCGGCTTTTTATAGACAGATTACCTGAGGTCACCTTTATAAATCCGATCTTTGTAGACAGATAACATGAGTTCACCTTTATTAATTCGGTCTTTATAGACAAATTACTTGAGGTCACCTTTATTAAACCAGTCTTTATAGACAGATTACCTGATGTCACCTTTGTTCAACTAGTCTTAGTACACAGATTACCTGGTGTCATCTTTATTAATCCGGCTTTCATGTACAGATATATAGACAACAGTAGTTTACCGATGTTCAAAACTCATAAATCGATAGACAAAATACAAATTTGGGTCATACACCAAAACCGAGGGAAACGCATTAAATACAAGAAAATGACGACACAACATTAAAATGTAACACACACAGAAACAAACTAAGCATTAGACATAATCCGATGCGAATAACAAATATAACATCAAAACTAAATACATGAGTTTGGGATAGAAAAGTACCGTGACACGTCTTATATGAATTCACACTCAAATATAAGAGGAAACAAACAACGTTAACACAAAATAAACACAACGTTAAAATGTAACACACACAGAAACGAACTATAATATAACAATTACCATATTCCTGACTTGGTACAGGACATTTTAAAAAAAAAAAACAATGTTGGGTTGAACCTGGTTTTGTGGCATGTCAAAACTCCCTATTTTATGGCCGTGTGGAATATAACATTAAAAGACAACACACCATTACAGTACTACAATACAAATGAATAGGAGAACACAATTGACAAAGAAACAGCTATTCTTATTGATTGACCATAGGCATATATAATGATAAGATTATCTTAGTTGGACATCAGTTTGGCTCAGAGGCTGTGCCGTATTATCAGCGTGCTAATATTTAGTGATCTCATTATGTTACCAAGATGAAACAAATTAGTGACATTGAGTTCAATTCGGATGGTTCAAAATTCTACACATGTGGAAGAGTTACATGGATTTACCGAAGAATCCTTATATACACTTGATCGTGACGATCTCATCAAATGTATGACAAACATTTCCGGTGTTAACATTAAAAGAATAGAGGCAATTCTTAAAAAGTCGCTGGACACCAATGCCTTGGTCAAGTTAGATCATTGTGCTTTATAATTAGCAAACGAACATGTCAGTAGAGCTGATTCGAATAAACAAACGAAAAAGTGAAGGAGATAATCAGGCGGGTCAAAGCAAAAAATGCAAGACAAATGAACCAGCTGTAAGATCTTTAATTTTATTTATTTGTGTCGGTCGTTAAATCAGATTTAGTTAGATAAGACATAGAATAAGGTGCATGATACAGCTCGGTTATTCTATCTGGTACACATGATGTTAATGACAATGAGTGACGAAGTATGAGGTTATCTGATGATAGGTAAGAGAAGACATAGAATTAGGTAAAGAATGTTCGACGAGGATAACATTGATATTTATCTGGTACGCAGATGGTATTAACAATTAGTTTTACGAAGTATGAGGTTATCTGAGGATAAAAATGTCTAGTATCTTAGACCGTTATGGAATAACCGTTTCACAAATGATATCGGATATGTTCCTTACGTCGTAACTACAATCCCCTTCCCTTTCATGACTATGACCTACCGAATTAGACTATTTACCGGATTTGTAATCACTTAAGCAACACGACGGGTGCCAAATGTGGAGCAGGATCTGCTTACCCTTCCGGAGCACCTGAGATCACCCCTAGTTTTTGGTGGGGTTCGTGTTGTTTATTCTTTAGTTTTCTATGTTGTGTCGTGTGTACTATTGTTTTTCTGTTTGTCTTTTTTATTTTTAGCCATGGCGTTGTCAGTTTGTTTTAGATTTATGAGTTTGACTGTCCCTTTGGTATCTTTCGTCCCTCTTTTAGTAAAATTCCACATGGTATATGTATCCATAGCATTACAAAGCAGCAGTTGTCATTTAATATATATAATGTAATAGTACTGTCAGACTGATTTTTAGTCTCGGACATATTATTTTACATTACTGTGGTTGAAGAGTGGCTAAAATCAATTTTAATTTGACGGTCGCAAATTTCCGTTTTACTGGCTCCCCTACGCGTCGACAGTAAAACGGCATTTGTGAACATCAAATCGCAAATTGACGGTGGGGACTCCTCAACTATAGTGCCGTTACTCCTGTGAACCTCGCTGAAGTGATTTCAATTTATTGAAAGTATGTGGAAGATTTTCATATTACAGGTCTACATTACTACATTTCTTATTAATTTTAAATATGAATACATTTGCAATATACGATTGGTCATTTGTATTCCAGGGCCATCGTCTGTTTCGTCTTCCATCATGTATAGGAGCATGTGGTGTGTTTGGTCACATACCCCAAATCTGAACATCATGTTTAACTATATAGTACAAATCATACCAGTAATTTATCTTTCTCCTGCAATGCTTTCCCATGCTAAGTCATACCTATTTGATCATATTTGAATAACATTTGTAGATGTCTAGAGATTTAAATGAATGGAATAAACATGGCTGCTGTAAATGATTTTACTAATCAAAAGTGAGGTCTTTTCATCCATTTGCTGCATACAAACAATTTACCAGACATGGGCAAAAAAGCAATTTTAATTACTTTAAATGGCAATTTGAATGCTTTCCTAGATTCAAAATACTACAATTTGAAGCATGGAAAGAATATTAGTGTTTCCTTCAAAACCAGTGTCTTATACTTTTTGTTCATGTATTAATACACAAGTATGACCAAAGCTACACATCTCCCCTTCCGACTGATAGGTGGACATAAAAGTTAAGGGACGACATCAAAAGTTCAATGCAGGATAAACAAAACTTAATTCACATAGTTTGTTCACTGACACCCCCCTTTCCCCTCTTAACTTAATTGGAAAAATTGATTGACCAATATGTAAAATCTATGTCAAATCTACAAAATTTGCAGCAACTTTTATCCCCCCACCCCCAAACTATTTGAATTAATTTGTTTTGTATCCTTCACTGATCTTTTGATGTCATCCCTAAAATGATCACTGTTTTCTCTCATTGATTATGGTCAATCCCAAAAAGTTACAAGACAAAAAGATTCTTTGTTAAAAGATGCTTTAAAGATGACTTTCTTCTTTGCAGATCAATAAAAAATTCTGTTTTGTGTTTAACAGAGATGACAAGACGAACGCATAACGCCCATTACCGTAACATCGAGTTAGGGGACATATGAATTGTATTAGCTCATCATAATGCAAATAGTTAAATCGTTATGTTCACAGTTTTTTTTTACAAAAAAACGGTGGACCCGGAAAAGGGATATTTTTGGCTTTTTGTTGCCATGGCAACATAGTTTTTGTAACCCAGAAATTAAAAAATCTTGTTTTTATGAACTTTTATATGATTTTTTAATTAAAATTTATTATCAATGAATGGACCACAATTATTTGTACATGTTTATTCAGTTTAATTGTTTTTATAGTCACTCGCATACATTAGTATTTCAGAAGAATTCAAATACAATTTTCCCTAAAAATCGTTAATAATCGGAATTTGGAGCTTTTCACCTGAAAAAAACGGGACGGGCGATGTCCGATTTTTTGTTATTTAACGATTGGGTACTCCTCAGTGAACAAAATGATGATCATATTGGTACAATATCACTAAGAAAAAAATCCAGCTTTCATGCAAACCTTACCTTCACAATTAGTTTGATGAAGTATGAGGTTATCTGAGGATAAGAATGTCTAGTAAAATCCACATGGTATATGTATCCATAGCATTACAAAGCAGCAATTAATATATATAATGTAATGAATACTGTCAGACTGATTTTTAGTTTCGGACGTCTGGTGGATCTGTGACATCTAAAATGCAATGCACCTTTCAAAAAGTAAAAATTGTAAAGCAATTTAGAAAAAAGAATCCATGGCGGGCATGCTGTGAACGGGAGCCATGGTATTTTAGGCTGCATGCGTTGGTTCGGGACGAACCTTTTGATTTATTTTAATTTGATACCTGTGGATCGGGAGAGAGCTATAGGACAGTGACATATTCAGTTTGAGTATTATTTGTATTTTAGACTGCATGCGTTGGTTTGGGGTGAAGCTTAAAATTATTATTAGTATTATAACCGGGACGAGAAAAAAATAATGCGATTATAGACTATATTAGGTTGGTTCAGGGCAACATTTGGAATTTGTTCAGAGTGGTATTAAGGATATGATTCGGATAGGGGAGAGAGAGATATATGGGAGAGTGAAAACTAATTTTGATATCATTTGCATTATAGGCTACATGCGTTTGGATTGCACCAAACCTTAAATCTTAAGTTCATTAAATTTGATAGAAGTGGAACAGGGCGAAAGAAAAAAAAGTATGTGCTTATAGACTGTGTTAGGTCTTCGTTCGGGACAAACCTTGGAATTGTTAAGAGTGTCATTAATTAAGGATACGATTCGGGGAAAGCCGGATCAGACTACAAAAGTTCAGAATATGTAATACGAGTCGAACCTTTGTATCTGATGTATTGGATATCGACCTTGGTTGATTTGGTTTGGGTCGAACCTTATAGTTAAGATTATAATAGCAAATAAATAATTAGTATGATAATAATTAAACAAAACAAAAAAAATCAGAAAATTAAAACTATTTTTGTATTAAGACTTCCCTTGTTTGTTAAGGTTTTTTCTTTATCCTTTTATAAAATGACACGCCTTAATCCTCTGGAATACACATTGATCACGACAGTATTGACGAAAGGTTACATGAATTGGATGCACCCTTTCAAAGTACAAAATTCTCCAGACAGAAAAAAGCTTTAAAATTAGAACTGATTAGTTTCCTAAACAATTTGAATCATCAGAGAGATTTATTGTCAGTGCTGCCCTTGGATATTAGAATGTTTTTAATTTAAAAAGATGGAAAAGGAAAAACACTGGTGCATAAATCAGGGTGTTCTTCGATGGGAAATACTAAAAATGTGACAAGTCATGTGAATGTCCTTTCAGAAGATCTGCAGGGTCAGTAAATAGTCTTATTGGTCTATTTAGTGCAATTTGTCGGGATTATGGCAGAGGTACTGACTGGAATAATGGTACAGGCTTTGGAAACCCTGCATAAGATTCTGTTATAAAAAAAAACGTTTATCAGCAATAAGACTAGAACAATCCTCCAGTGCTACCATTCCGAAGCATGCACCGCCTTTATTTAAAAACAAACTTTTCAAAATTTCCAGACATATTTCATACAAACTCTGTATCCCAGAGCTTTCGAACGCACAAAAGTAAATCTACTAAAGAGATCTGACGTTTTTTAATTGCTCGCTAGCACCGGAGATAGATCAGGTGATTTTGGTTTGTTATAAACGAATCAGATTTTTGTACTTCCGGAGAATAATGGTATTGTAATTTAACTTACCAAAGGTAAAACTGTTGACATTCGTGATCCAAGAGTTGTTGTCGTTTAAAAAACTCATGCTGAATTTTGTCCAGTCAAAATGTTAAAAGATTATGTAAAGCTCTATGACACCATTGGTTTTAATTTAAAGTTGGGCTATGCTGTTCGTCCATTAAATTCACTTCATAAATTGAGCAGTAAACCGTTTTCTTCGTCGTCCGCAGCGAATGCTAGATTAAAAGTGTACCTTACTCACATAAATTGGTGGGAGGGAGACCCCCCACATAGCAGCCGCAGTGGTTGTGCATTGAAATTGGCATTGTTAGACAGAAATAAAGATGCAATTAAACTTCATGTAGGTTGGAAATCAGATTCAATGTTGCGTCAATATACATTAGGTAACGAGATGTGCAGCAAGTTTACAGATGCTATAGCCACAAAAGATCATTCTTCTTTATAATCGACTTTGGAACGTTTCAAGGATTTTTCAAAATTCAAGAATATAACTGATTAAATTTATGAAAAAGTGAAGCTTATTATTAAACATCAGATTTGTGTCGTTTTAGAATTCTGATTTGAAGAAGCAAGCGGTGAGATGGAAAAGAGTTTAAGTGAAGACACAGTAGCTCAAACGTTACATGAAGTTAAGGAGTACGCCGCTAGAGCAGGATAGATTAATGTTGATAGTCTGCAAATGAAACTCAAGCATTTAGATGAAAAGGGTCGCAGATATGACCACACTGACAAAGAGTTGTTTTCTTTGGTATTGCTACGTGTTTTTTTTTGTGCAATAAATCGCAACCCTGAATTGGCCATCTTGGTACATCTTTATTATGTTCCGCAGCGGAGTCAAAAATATACGAAAAAGAACAGAAATTTTTAAAGCTGAATGGAAATATTAATCAGGAAAATGAATCAACATCAAAGGTTGATGGAAATAATGTTAGGGGAAATGCTTCAAATTCTTTAGATCAGTTCACACCTATGGTCCAAATGATGCAACATGTTATGCCTCGTTTTCCCAACTCAGCACATTCGAGGTCATATTATAATCAAAACAGAAGAAGGGGTGGTAACTCAAGAATGAGGCCTGGTCATATTTATGGCGATTTGTCTCATTTAAAGTTGACGACTTATTTTGTAGATTTCATTCGGATTAACGACTGTAAAACCGAGTGCATGGGAATATATGCATACTTTTCAACCATGGACAGTAGAGAAGCGGTGTCTTCCTCCAAGAATATTTACCGAACTTCTATCATAATTTAACTCCGGGGGATGTACATATGATTCTCCAAGATCCCTTTGCTGTTTGTGATCCAACCTACTTTGTTGCAGGAAATGTACATAGTCATGTTAATCAGTGGCGTTCTATAATTGCTGATCCTAACAGTGAACAATTGACATGGTTTGAGAAAGGAGTTAACATTCATGACTTTATGTAACCTTCCAAAGGAGAATATTTGGGAATGCATTATGATGACAAATTCCCACCCGCAAGGCAATTCAAAAATGCTCGCAAATGTGTTTTTTGGGATTTTATAAATTCTGAATTAATTGAACATATTCAATCTGGTACCGTTACAAACCTTGCAAAAGTTGGAAAAGTTCATTCACCGCCTATCACCATCGAACCATTAAAGCCAAGACTTTATGTATTCGAACTGTTTTATGAGAGACACCCTTTAAATTAGAT
This sequence comes from Mytilus trossulus, assembly GCF_036588685.1. NCBI lineage: Eukaryota > Metazoa > Mollusca > Bivalvia > Mytilida > Mytilidae > Mytilus > Mytilus trossulus. Next base: position 70,015,430 of record NC_086383.1, read on the forward strand.
ACATAAGTGGATGTTCCTAAGATGGTTAAGAAAGATAGTTTTCTGACAAAACTTGACGATAAGTCCGGTTACGACAACGTACTGGTCTCAGAAGATTCAAGAACAATTTTAGTGGGAGAATGGGGGGTCATTATTTTGTATGTAACGCCTTGGCTTTTGGGTGGAAAAATTCTGCGCTCGTATATAACACATTAAATTTGACGGCTATATCGTTATTAAGACAGTTATCTGTGTCCTGTCTATTATACATTGATTACCGTCTCATCGGGGAGTTCAACGATCCATTACCCAAAGAGTTAGACAACCCCATGTCCCGGGCTAAGATGTCAATACATTCGGTGGTTGGTTTATTCTCTAACTTAGGCTATTTTTTAACATAAGTAAATCGGTGCTCCCGCCAGTACAATGCATTATTTTTCTTGGAATGACAATTGACTCAAAAAGGCAATCTTTTTTGTCACACAAAAAAGATAATTAAAATTAGAAATCCTAGAATTGAAATTTTACAGAGTCAGAGGGTACCACCATACAGAAGTTTACATAATTATGTATATATATATGTGTCTTGCAATTCCAGGTGCAAAATTGTATACATCCGCTGCAAACCAAGCTCTATTTAACGCTATTCTAAATTCCTCTAATGTTTTAATAGACGATGAAATTAAGGCGAAAATCATGTACTTGGAATTTTTAGATACATTGGATAATCAACAGCTTACAAAAGCTAAAAGGGAATGTGACATACTGAGCTGAGCAAATGACAAACATTATGTTTTAATTTTGCAATAGTACTTTTAGGATGTGTTTACAAAAAAAATCAAAAGTGATAAACAAACGAGTAGCCTTGTTAAATGAGCATATTGTAACATGTTGTAAAATGGTAAAAATAGTAATCATTATTTTGTTGATCAATCGAAATTTCTGGAGTTTTTGTCGACGATATCGATCACATCTACTTGCTCTGTGATCTTAATAGATAAGCTGTTGTGTTTCTGGATAATATTAATACATTTTATTTCCATTATTGGTTCCAATATGAAACATTACAACAAAAACAATGTTCCTTTCAAGTTCAATTTTTAGCATATCTAAAATGTCACAAAGTGTTGCCCCTCCTCTTGAAACAAAAGCTGTGTATAAAACACAATTAAAAAAAAATAATCATGGACTCCCCAATGAAAAGAATGGGCGTAAATTATTTTGGCTTTTTTATCTTAATAACTCTTGACATTTTTACAAATTTGTGCGATAAATAAAACTTCGCAGCTAGTAAATCAAACTGTAAGCCTATTTTGTCTTCAAATACCCTTTTATAATAATAAATTGTTCAAATAAGGCCTTCGAAAATAGTGGAATAAATTACTTTTGGAGTGTCAAGAACTCGTCGGAAGTACTTGATAACAGAGGGACGGAAGATACCAAAGGGATAGTCAAACTCATAAATCTAAAATAAACTGACAACGCCATGGCTAAAAATGAAAAAGACAAACAGAAAAACAATAGTACACATGACACAACATAGAAAACTAAAGAATAAACAACACGAACCCCTCCAAAAACTAGGGATGATCTCAGGTGCTCCGGAAGGGTAAGCAGATCCTGCTCCACATGTGACACCCGTCGTGTTGCTTCTGTGATTACAAATCCGGTAAATAGTCTAATTCGGTAGGTCACATTCATTAAAGGGAAGGGGATTGTAGTTATGACGTAAGGAACATATCCGATATAATTTGTGAAATGGTTATTCCATAACGGTCAACCAACTCGTGATGGCGTCCGTAAAATTGCATGCTTATATTGGTGATTTTGAATCTGTTCAAAGTTTTGATTTATCTACCCTGTATACTGTGGATTCATTTATTTTCGTGGGCACCAATTTTCGTGGATGAAGGAAAACTTGCATATTCGTGGACATTTAATTTCGTGTTTTTGCTGAAGTCTTTATACAAGCCTTTAGAAAATTTGTCATTCGTTGAACATTTAATTTCGTGGTTCACCTATTCCCACGAAATCCACGAAAATTGGTATCCAACGAATAATAATGAGTTCACAGAACTACATTGCCTCACATTCTCATTAAGAAAAAAATCACGCATCTGATTAAATGGGCATTCAAAAAATCCGAATGTGAATACATATGTTCAAACTCTTTTAGGTAATTTTTTAGTAGCAAAAACAAAAAAAATATGTTAATTGGACATGCTTTGATACTATATAATTTTTACTAGATAACATTTTTGTTCGCTTTTTGGATTCCGTATATCGTCAGATTATCGGAATACCAATGGGGACTAACTGTGCATCACTTATTGCGGACCTCTTTTTGTATTGTTATGAGTTATAATTTATGACAAAAATAAGCAAAGACCCATCAAAACAACATCTGATAAACAAATGTAATAATACTTTTAGATATTTGGATGATATTTTGGCTCTCAATAATGACGACTTCAGTAAGTATATTAATGAAATTTATCCTGCTGAACTTACTTTAAATAAAGCTAATACTAACATTGACCACTGCCTTTTCCTCGATCTTGATATCTATATCACTAACGGAAAGCTGAATACTAAAATTTATGATAAAAGGGATGATTTTTCATTTCCTATCGTTAATTATCCGTTTTTAGATGGTGACGTTCCCTTGTCACCATATTACGGTGTTTATATATCTCAACTTGTACGATTCGCTCGTGTATGTAACAATGTTTTAGATTTTAACGAGAGAAATTTATGTATTACTGAAAAATTATTACACCAGGGTTTTCAATATCACAAACTAGTCAAAACATTTACTAAATTTTATCATCGGTATAAAGACATCATTCGCAAATATAGCTCAACATGCAGACTTCTTATACGTTCAGGTATTTCACATCCATTTTTTTATGGAAATATTATTTATAAAGCACAAAGGTGTCAGTATTCACCTCAGAAACTTACAAAACCTTTGAATAGACTTATTAAGAAGGGATATAATTACGATACTGTTGTCAAGTCATTAAAGATTGCATATTTTGGCCTTAATATTGAGTCACTGATAAGGTCTTTGCGTCGGAACTAAACACATTTATTCTAAAACAGTTGTTGGCATGACACGGGTTATGTTCCTCTCATATATGTTATGATGGTATGATACTAAACCCCTAACGGGAAGGATTGTGCCTGATGTTCATATGATAAAATCATAATCTTTCAGTCAGTTTAATTGAAGTCTGGAGCTGTCATGTCAGTTAACTGCTAGTAGTCTGTTGTTATTTATGTATTATTGTCATTTTGTTTATTTTCTTTGGTTACATCTTTTGACATCAGACTCGGACTTCTCTTGAATTTTAATGTGCGTATTGTTATGCGTTTACTTTTCTACATTGGTTAGAGGTATAGGGGAGGGTTGAGATCTCACAAACAAGTTTAACCCCGCCGCATTTTTGCGCCTGTCCAAAGTCAGGAGCTTCTGGCCTTTGTTAGTCTTGTATTATTTTAATTTTAGTTTCTTGTGTACAATTTGGAAATTAGTATGGCGTTCATTATCACTGAACTAGTATATATTTGTTTAGGTGCGAACTGAAGGACGCTTCCGGATGCGGGAATTTCTCGCTACATTGAAGACCTGTTGGTGACCTTCTGCTGTTGTTTTTTTATTTGGTCGGGTTGTTGTCTCTTTGACACATTCCCCATTTCCATTCTCAATTTTATTGTGGACGACAATGGACGATATCGATCACAAACATTTGTTGTATAAAGTCCTAATAACCAGGTACAAGTCATTGTCGACGATATCGATCACAACTACTTGCTCTGTGATCCTAATAGACAGGTACAAGTCATTAAAACAATAGATAAAAAGAAAGTAGAGCTGAAGGTAAACAACATGTAATGCTACATGAAGAATAAGATACAGAATATGTGTATTATGATATTTGCTAGCGCAAGGACTACTAATATTTTCCGTTAATAACTTTACATGCGTTTTTTTGTTTCAAAATGGATAAAGTGATAGAAGAGTATTATTAATGCAAAAAACGAAAAAAGTGATAACTTTGTGAAACCGGTTATATAATTTTGTTGTTAATCATAATTTTTAAGGGACTGTTTTACACTAACGGTACCAACAGAATACCACATCCCCTTGTTCCTGTTTTTTTTTATATGACCGTGTCGCTCTTTTGTCGTGTATTTGTGTATTGGAATATCTTGTGTTGTTACCTAAACGGTATCAAAGGAATACCTTACCCCCCTTTTTCCTGTTTTCTTTCTTTAAGGTCGTGTCGCTTTTTTGTTGTTATTTGTGTATTGATATAACTTGTGTTTTTCAAATGCTACCGAAACATAGTTTTGTCTATCAATTCCATTTTGAAAAAAAACATCTGTCTTTTTTCTTTTATAAAACGATCAGTACGAACAAAGTGCGAATCGGACAAACAATTGTTTTTTGTTTGACAGATAACATACTGTAATGTCTTCCTTCATTCTGCTTTTAAAATTCATCGTCGTTAATAAGTGAAGTGTTGCATTATATTCATAATCAAGCAATAATAATATCAGACTTAGACAACTTGTAAATCAACGCATAAACCAGAGGTGAATTTTGATGACAAAAGGCAAATGTTACAAGATACAGAATTTATGCAGTTTTTTTTATTTTTATTTCCGACGTGGAAACATCGTGCGAAAGCCAAGAAACAAGGAAATAATTGAACAGAAGCTTTATTATAACTATTGACATAATATCACCAGATATAAAGTTGTTTCTTGGGTGCGCACATTCTTTTTCAATCTAAAATATACTTAAAATTTGATAAAAAAAAAACCAAGAAAAATCACAAAATTTTTAAAAATATGCAAATTAAGTAATGATTGGTTGCCATGGTTACTTGTTTAATGTCAAATTTGGTTTGTTTTTATGAATATCTTGTACCTTAGTCAAGTTTTTTCTTATTAATGAGTATATATGATAACTTTTAAAAATGCTGTAGTTCTGGTGCCAAAAGAGGGCTTTTACTGTAAAGGAATAGTTCAATAAAAAAATGGAAACACATGGAAAATATATGAACCAATGTTATGGCTCTTTAAATACACCTATCCGTCACACTTTAAAAGTGCTTTGTTTTTAATGTTTACCTAATTCACGATCCGATAAACTTCGGCAACAAACTCGAAATCTATGATACAAACATGACCCTTTGGTATAGTAAAGCATTGATCTATGATATGCTTGTCTTAAGTAGCTTTGACTGATAGATATGCAAGACTTAATTTAGTCAGGAACATACATGTATATATTGACAGATATTTTTAGTTATACTGTTCCCCGGTTCAGGGGGCTCGCGGGTCTAAATCAATTTTTTTAATTTAATATAGGATTTCTCTATATTTTTCTATAAATTAACTTTATCCTTTACCTAATGGAAAAATGAAACAAAAAAATGGGGTCACCGTGCATTTACGCTCACAATCTGCCTTCGAAAAAAGCATACATTTTTGTTAATGTCCTTTTTTTCTGTTGAACTAACAGGCGAAATATTGGTAATATCGAAATAAAAAAAGAATTAAATTACAGAAATTGGTTAAATTTTACAATTATTCAGTTTATGTAGTCTATTTGAAAACAACAATAAAAAATATAGGTCACCGATGTGTTTAAAAAGATATTTCATTTTTAGAGCCAAAAAATTGCATTTTTGCACCAAAGGGAGATAATTTGGAGCTTTTTCAATGATATATAGATTCTAAAAGTCACCTGGGGCCAACATGTATTGATTTTTTTGGAAATTTCTTGAACCATAAGATTAAGTAAAAACTACTTGAGGTAATTAATAAAATTTGAAAAGAAAAATGATTTTTTTCTGAAAATCTTATACCCGCGAGCCTCCTTAAGTACATATGCATGCATTTGTTCAATAATTTCGATAACATTTAAATTGCAAGAAACTTGCTTTGTATGATTTAAGGCAGGTCACACATTCTGTTAGTGTGTGTCCAAATTCAGGAGCATGTTAGGCTAACGATAAACTATAAATGGTATGGTATGATCACAGACAGAAGGATAAAGATAAATATAAAAAGAGGGACCTACGATAACAAAGGAAAACTCATAAATCGAACTGGTGTGGTATGATAGTCAATAAGACAACTATCAATATTTAAAGAAGGGTAAAGATAAAAATAACTGATGTGTATTTTTTTTTTGGTACAGAATCTTATGTATTTTTAACCATTTTTTCCGTTAATGAATTGTGTTTTATTTTTGTAAATAACCTTAATCTTTTCCGCAATAATTTCATGTGCGGGGTTGCTACAGACATATATAATTACTTCCATTTGTTCTACTGACAATGATCAAAATATTTTTAAATTATTCACTGAACGAAGTTTTGTTTATTTCTACTCGAGCGTAACTAATTGAAATAAACATATAAAAGAAGAAACATCGCACTCATCGACAATCAAGTATAAGTTTACACTTAAATATAGTTTGGACTATTAAACTTGGAGTATTTTTGAAATGTTCCCTCATTTTATACTTGCATTCCAATATCTGACGAAGTAGATTTTAAATGCCTTGTGGTAAGTAGTTTTTCTTTCAATACACACACGCTTAAATTTCAAGATAATTACTTGAATTTATATAATCTTGAATCAAAAGTCACTAAAATGTATATATTTTATTCTATCTTAAACACACGAGGCGACAATATCACGAGAAGAGTATACATTTGTCATTTCGGGATCTTATGTTGCTGACTTTTCAGTGCGAGCTGTGTTGAAGGCCGTTTGATTATCAATAATTTGTTATTTCTGTGTAGGTTGGTCAATCGTGGAGAATCACCTATAAGTAAGACAAACTGTATTCCTGTCTTATTGAACTAGTAGTTTTAGTGGTGTATATGGACATACGCTTTTATCAACCTCAATTATTTTTTTTAATCAGTGCGTAATCACATACTTTGCAATTGCAATCTCCGTTTTACCATCAACGTAAACATATTCAAAGCGGAAAATATTGTTACAACTCGCACAGTTCAACTTTGCAAAAATGATTGTCGTTAAATTGAAATTGGACTAATGATACTAACATGACCCTTTGGTATAGTATAGCATTGATCTATGATATGCTTGTCCTATGTAGCTTTGACTGGTTTTTGTTCACTTAAAGTTAAATGGCAAATGTTTGAAATAATCTTACAGTGGACATGTTTTGATTCCAATTACGATTTAAATTACATAAGCTAAATTAAGTATTTATTTGAATCAAATATAACAAATTGTTTAATTTCACCTTCTACATGTATATTATACCAATCATATTAACTCATCTTTTCTGTCATAATAATCAGTTAAGAACTTTTAAGTTAAGAAAATGCCTGTACCAAGTCAGGAATATGACAGTTCTTGTCTATTCGTTTTTGATGCGTGTTGTTATTTGATTTTGCCATGTGATTATGGACTTTCCGTATTGATTTTCCTCTGAGTTCAGTATTTTTGTGATTTTACTTTTTTTCCACATTTTATTCAATTAATTTCCAGTTTAAAAGTTTAAACAAAGTTTCAAACGTACTTTTGTATTCATTACATCGAAATATTGACTACAATTGATAAAATTTGAGTGAAAATATAGTAAATTCTAGATAGGCAAAGTTAAAGAGAAAGACAATATACGTTGTTTCTTTCTGTTGAAACGGTTTCTTAACAGTTTAACAGCATATGTATACTTTTATATTAAACTGTTAAGATTTTATATACACAGATACTTTTGCATAGGTACTATTTCTTCACTAAAATTCTGTAGTACTGGAAATCTACTTTTAATATTCAGTACTATTTTATAACGTTTAAATTATTGTAATATTTAGGTACCTGTATTTACCAGTACTTAATTTGTACTTGAAATTTAGGTACTACAGATGTTTGGTTACTACCGTTACATTTTCAGCATTTTGAAAGTTTTTCTATTTCAAATGTCTTAAAATTATGATTTTCAAACATGGAATATTGTATTATTTCTGTACCAAAATTTTTAGTACAAATCAAGTACTGTAAAAATAGAAGTACCTTAATATTACAATAATTTTAAAGTTAAGAAATAGTACTAGATATTAAAAGTAAATTTCCAGGACTACATATTTCTAGTACAGAAATAGTACCTATGCAAAAGTAGCTGTGTACGCTTCTGGGCTTGTAAATTATTAGGTGAAAGTAGTAATAATAGAAAGTAAGTTGGTGCTGTTTTTTGTAATCATGTATTTATGTTACCATAATCTTACTATTAGACCGTTGGGTTTTCCTTTTGAATTGTTTTACACTATCAATTTTGGAGCCCTTTATAGCTTGTTGTTCATGTTGGATTTGAGCCAATATTTCGTGTTCATGGCCGTACTTTGACCTAAAATGGTTTACTTTTATAAACTATTATCGGATAGCGAGTCGTCTCATTGGCACTCACACGACATCTTTCTATATCTAGCTAATTGTTTTAATCATGTATCTCTGCTACCAAAATCATAACAAAATTTAACGGAACAGTCAAATCTCTATTATACATCGCATAACAGGTCGACCTGACATGAATGTGTTTTAGGTACCTACAGTATCATGAGGTTACATCCCGATTGCTGTGTGAAAAGAACAATATCTTCCTGTTAGATATGCACATATATTAGGGATGACAACGAGTACTCAAGTACAATTTTAGTACTCGGATACTCGTTTGTCTATTACACGTCTTGGGATATTTTCGCTTCACATTTCCAGTCACTTTAGTTCCGTTGAAATATCACCTTCGTAATACTAAATAGAATTAAATACGAACACAAATATGTTTATCCTAGGACTATTATTTGTTATAGTAGTACCAGCAACGTCTTTTCCATCCGAGAGAATGTTTTCATGTGCACTACTTGTAACAAAAAGAAAGAGAGTCAAACATTATTTCGACTGCAATTGTTGACCAGTTCATATTTCTAAACGAATCAAATAGACCTGCGGTGAACCCTACGCCACTGAACAGAGACATTATTTATATTTTTTGTACACAGATCAGCACTTTCATTGGTTAATAAATAACTCATCACAACCAAACAAAGTTATCTTGTTTGTTAATTAAGAATTATATCTAAACATGATTGGTATGAGATGTACACTTGCATTAATTTGATTACTCAGTATTTGAAATATAACACTAATGGTTTTATTGTACAATTCAAGGATATGCGAAAGTACGAGAGCGACACTCAAATCGAAAAGTCGAAAATAAACTGACAACGTCATGGCTAAAATCAAAAAGAAAATGAGACAAACATCGGAAAAAAAACACAAAACAAGTAAGACTGAGCAACATGGAAAAGCACATGTAATTCGAAGTCCAATATTCTTGTTAACAAATTAATAGCCAAGTCGTATTAAAAAAAATGCAACTAATCAGGAACAGACGATACATATAATATCTACTTTGTCAGAGTTTATATTCAACTATTTTTTATTTTATTGGAATTTGGTTCATGAACACGTACACTTTGTACACAAACCATCATTGGTATTATGATAAGTTATTTGTAGAAACAGCGGTCGGTAATTGTTTAATTGATACACAAACACAGAGCAAGCTATGGGTGTAGAACGTTTGTTTTTTTATTTGAAAGGTTATAACAAAAATACTGGATACCAACTTAAATCTAAACTTTTCATTTAGACTATTTACCGGATTTGTTAACACATAATTAACACAACGGGTGCCACATGTAGAGCAGGATCTGCTTACCCTTCTGGAGCACCTGACATCACCTGGTTCGGGTTGCTTATTCTTTAGTTTTCTATGTTGTGTCATGTGTATTATTGTTTGTCTTTTAGTCTTTTTCATTTTTAGCCATGGCGTTGTCAGTTTGTTTTAGATTTATGAGTTTGACTGTCCCTTTGGTATCTTTCGTCCCTCTTTTCAATAGACGTTGAAAATTATCCAAGTACTCCCGAGTACTCTATGATCTATAATAATGTTCATTTCAATGATAATTCACGTCAACACAGCAGTGCTGACTATTGGCCTGGTAGCATGGTGTTGTTATACAATAACGTGACTTACTGAGTTATTTCTTACTGCATAATACACTATAGAAATTACACCATTGTCCCTTAATGATATCGTACTATCATATTAGTCCATCAAAACAACTTTTTTTGCAATTTAGACAAAATAATGTTATGTTTATAAATATAATCTTTAAATCTTTGTTTCCTTTGTTTTGTTAGGTTTCATATTTACAAAGACTTGTGAGGCGTTGAACAAAACCATTTAGAATATAACTACAATTTGTCATGCGGTAATTGTAATGTATCTTTAGATTTTCGATAAGAATAAAATGTAAAACAATCTTCAAAAATTAAGTCCGTGTAAACAATTCAAAATGCTTGTTGTGTGTACGTTTTAAACATTTTTAACACAAACATTAAAATGTCTTCTCAAGTATTTCTTAACGAATATAGTAGCAGACAATATTATTATTTCCACATCTCAGTATTTTCCCCAGTACATGATATATAAGGCATGCAGATGTTATTGTTACAGATCAGCTAAATTATGTATAGTAAAGGATCCTACAAATTAATGTAAGATACAGTCACAGAAAATAATAATATTCATAAGTACGTCTGAGTCAGTGACAACCCTACAACAGATGTATCCATCGGATCGCCATCACTCGTCCCGCTAGACCACAATATGTACTGTAGTACGCCGCTAGATTAAAACTGACGTGGAAAGGTAACACATGCCCACCGAAAGCTGTTTTTTTGAGAGCCCAGGTGGTCGTGTGGTCTAGCGGGACGGCTGCAGTGCAGGATGTCGAATTATCTAGTTTTATCTTTCAGTATAGTATAACATTGATCGTTGCTATTCTTGTTTAAGGCAAAGGAGGTCGGAATGATCTTGTAAATAACAGAAATCAATCCTGGTATTATGATAAGTTTGTTCACACATTAAACGAATGGGCAACAACCGTCATATTCCTGACTTGCAGTTTGATGTAATATAAACATATGCTTCTGAACTTCTGAATTTCTAATTTGAATAAATAACTATTTGGGTGTTGTTGTGATTTTATTGTCATGTAATTTCGTTACCATAGTCATGATAGCAAAATTTAATGAACATGTCACAACTTCGTTACACATTCCAAAGCAGGTCGACCTTACATAACAAGGTATGTGAAGTACATTTAGTTGGTCAAATACAATGTGAAAAGTTTATACAAAAACATTCTTCAGAGACAGTTATCAAAACTCAGTGTCACAGACGCACATACAAGGGGGATTTCAGATTTAGAAGTGCATCAATTCAAATTTATATTGAATAAAGTATCTTATAAGTCACCAGCTATCAATATATTTTTATGAACCAATCATAACCCATTCATATATTTTGTTTAGTTTTGATAATTACATTTTTTACATTTCCATTTAAAGTAAAACATTGTAAAACAAAAACCTAATCGAAAGATGAAAACTTATGACCCAATATAGTCATATCCAAACACAGTAAATGATAAATTAAGGGCCAATGTAATAATTATCGTATATTCTGATTGAAACAGGTTGCTGTTATAACATAACTTGGTTAACTGTGTTATATCTTACTGAATAATAAGCTATACAAATTCCACTTGTTGTCTTCCAATAGCATTGAACTATTGAAGTCTTCCATCAAAACGCCTTGTTTGCAATTTACACCAATATTTTGTGTTCATAAATATAATCTTTAAATCTTTTTCGTTAAAATTGTTTCGGTAGGTTTCATATTAACAATGACTTGTGAGGCGTTGAACTAAAGTATTTTAATTATAATTACAGTTTGTCATGCGGTTCTTGTAATGTATATCTTCGTAATATCACTTTTAAATTGTCGATACAAATGAAATGTAAAATAATCTTCAAAAAAATATGTCCGTGAAGCATTAAACAATTAAATTTCTTGTTGTGCGATCATTTCTACATATTTTTCAACAAAAACATAAAAAAATCTCCTCAAATATTTCTTAGCGATTTCAGTACAAAACAATATTACTATTTCAATATCTCAAAAGCATTACTCCTTCGAAAATAGTTTCGAACGTCACTACCTATCATTACCTACCTTTATATCATGAAAGTTCTATCAAATGCAGTTTCTTCTTTGTCTTCATTAGTGTCTGTCCTGTTGACTAGTTTTTTGACAATGGCTATTAAAAAACTGAATAACTTTGTCAATGAAGCTTACAAGAATTATTTATCATTTCTGTAGTGTAACAAGCTTCTTCAAATATAAATTACCAAGATAAACAAGGGAATCACTTATCGATCATATAAACAAACGAGTGTGATATATTTTACACTGTTTATGCATTGAACTGTTCTCAATATGTGTGTTGTAATGTATTGTATCGGACATAGTTGTAAAAAAATACGAATATACAAAGAGTCAAAGGTAATTATAACAATATGCTAAAATTAGAAAAACTAACGAGTTTGGTATTATAACTTTTGTGAAACAGAAACTCTTTCATGAGGAATCCGATTTTTTAGTTTTTATTCCGACTGCAGAAGGACATGTTATCCATTTTCAGAAACTTCTCAATTATCTCCCTTTACAAGGAATCAAATGTGTGCCCCGATTCCGACTGCACGAACAAAAGTCATGTTAACCATTTACAGAAACTTCTTAATTATCTCCCTTTACGATGAATCAAATGTGTGTCCCCATTCTGAATGCATGAACACAATTCATTGTGACAAAAATATTCTGAGTTGTCTCGATTCACGAGGAAACATGTTTTTTGTCCCAATTCCAACTGTATGGGGACATGTTAACAATGAACACAACCTTCTTAGTGGTCCCAATTTACGAGGACGTAGACTGTTGTTCTCATTTCGAATGCACGGGGACATATTTACCATTATAACAGAAACTTCATATGTGTCTCCGTTCACGGTATTTTGTCTTTATTGCGTGTTAGTACTATATCGACACATAGACTAAACGTGCTAGTTTACATGCTATACGTATGTCTGGACACATAATGATGATTAGTATTAGACTGACATACTCACCTTTACACTGCTAGTTTAAAATAAGGTAACAGTCTAATGGTAGATATGTCATTAAATCTGGACAAATTATTTCGACTAGTACAAAAACTGACACGCATATCAACATAACTGTTGTGGTACGATATCCAATGACACAACAATTGATAAAGACCAAAGATACTATTACATAATTGATATGGTTGTAATTAAATGAGACAGCTATCAATAAAAAACAAAATGATAAGATAAGGGACAGATGTGTGGTTTATCGCCAATAAGACAACTGTCCAGCAGACCAAAAAATAAAGATAAGTTCCAATGATTCATTGACGAAGAACAAATAGCACTACAGAATGTGCTTGCAACCCTTTTGAAACAGCTATCAATACAGACATCAGGTTACAGATAAAGATACATGTTTTGGTATGATCACCAATAAGACCAATATCTGAATAATAAACATTTGAATAATTGTGGTGATATAATCTCCAATAAGACAGCTACACTTAAGTATTCAATCCAGGGGAACTGATGATGTATGATCAATAATCAAGTAAACAACTATACTTAAAATACTGAATAATCCAAATAAAAATAATTGCTTTGGTATTTAGCCAAAGAGTCCCTATCCATACAGTCATTAGTATTACATTAAGTGGGACTGATTTAGTTTGATGACACAACTATTCTAAATTACTGAAATATACCAATATAGATAACTGGTGTTGTATGATCGCTAATGATACAACTATCCATAATGACTTAAGTACTAAATTAAGGAGAAATGATAAAGTATGATGACAACTTTCTGTACAAACTAAATAATTAGAATGAATATAACAAATGTTGTGTCATGTCAATCAGTCTGATGTCGATAAAGACTTTAATATTAAATTAAGGCGACCTGATGTAGTATGATTAGACAACTATTTTAAAGGACTATTGAATAAAGATGAAAAAGATAACTGTTTTGTTTTGCTAATATCCTTTATTTCATATCCTTGATTTATACCTATAGTTACATTATTTCTTATTTTTTATTGATTTTTTTAATTTTGTTTGAATTTTGTTAATAACCTTAATCTATTTTCCGCAAAAGTTTTTTGTGTGGGGTTGCAACAGACATATATAACTACTTCCATTTGTTCCACTGACAATGTTCAAACTCTTTTCAAATACTTCACAATACGAAGTTTTGTAAACTTCTACTCGAGCACATGCAATCTATATAAAGAAAGAAACATCGCACGCATCGACACTCAAGTATAAGGACCCACTAAAATGTAATTCGGACTTTTAAACTAGGGGTGTTTTTGAAAAAAAAATCCCTATTTGATGCTTACATTCCAATATTTGACAATGCAGATTATATATGCCTTGATGTAAGTAGTTTTTCTTTCAATGAATACACGTTAAAATGTCAGGACGTTCATTTTTATTGAATTAATATTAAATTAAAAGTTACTAAAATGTAATTATTTTTTTTATCTTAAACCACAAGGCGACAACATCGCGAGCAGGTTATACATTTGTCATTCCGGGATCTTATATTGCTGGGTATGCGGTACGGGCTATGTTGAAGGCCGAATAATGATATATAGTTCGTAATTTCTGTGTAATTTGGTCTCTCGTGGAGATTCACCTATGAGTAATTCAAACTGTATTCCTGTCTTATTGAACAAGTATGTTTTTATTGTCTAAATTATCGTAACTTTATATTACTTTACATTATTTTTTTTATTTAGTGCTTAATCACATATATTGCTATTGCAGTTTTACCATAAGTGTGAATATGTTCAAATTGAAAAAAAACATCACACAGTTTAACTACCAATTTGTAAAAGTTCATGTCGGTTAATTGAATTTGGACTAATGGTACACACATGAGCCTTTTGTATAGTTTTGACTGATAGATTTTTATTCAGTGAACGTTAATTATAAGCATTGATTCAAGTAATCTTATAGTGTACATCTTTGGTTCCAATTTCGATTTAAATAAGCTGAATAAAGTATTTATTTTGAACCAAATGAAGCATGTATAACAAATTGTTCAATTTCACCTTCTATATTATACCAATCAGTTTTACTCATATTTGTTGTCATCATACCCAAAAACGAACTTTTTTTCTTTTATTTAATTAATTTTCAATGGAACATTTCGAATAAAATGCCATTTTCATATTGACTACAATGGATACAATTGCCTGTTTTGAATTGCAGTGAAAATATTGATAGTCAAGATACTAGTAGGCAAAGTTAAAGGGAAGCAATAAACAACTATTTCCTTAAGAAAAAAAGTATATGTGTATGCTCTTTTGCAACGGTTTCTTAACAGATTGTCGTCGTATATAGATATAGGAAGATGTGGTGTGAGTGCCAATGAGACAAATCTCCATCTAAAAAACAATTGACTGTTGATATTTTATATATGCTTCTGGGCTTCTAGATTAGTAAATGAAAGTAGCAAAAGTTAAAGTTTTTTAATCACGTATTTCTGTTACCATATTCAATGCAGAATTAAATGGAGAAGTCCATTTCATTTTAATGTGAATCAAAAACCTTATTGACAGATTAAAATTATTGACCCATTATTCTCAAATGCAAATGCAAAAAATGGTAGCTTTAATACAACATTATTGGCGTCAGAAAAAACAGTTTGTATTTTAGGACTGTTACATGAATTATTTTATATTTTGTTTGAAATAAAACTCCCCATAGATACCAGGATGGAACTTTTGTATTTGCATTAGACGCACGTTTCGTCTTCATTAGTAACGTAAGAATTCAACCAATTTAATAGTTAATAAAAAGTACAGAGTTTAAGAGCATTGTACGTAAAAATTTCTAAACGTTTTGTTACATACAGCTTAGGTAATATATTGGTGAGGTAGACAAGTCTTTGTATTTTAAAGATTGAAAATTTTGTAGACAATACATCTATAATAATGACCATTTCAATAATAATTCACGTCAACACAGCGGTGCTGACTATTGGCCTGGTAACATGGTGTTATTATACAATAACGTGGCTTACTGAGTTATTTCTTACTAAATAATACACTGTAGAAGTTCCACCCGTTGTCCCTTTAATGATATCGTACTATCGTAGTCGTCCATCAAAACAACTATTTAGACAAAAATATGTTATGTTTATAAATATAATCTTTAAATCTTTGTTTCCATTGTTTCGAAAGATTTAATATTTACAAGGACTTGTAAGGCGTTGAATTAAGCTATTTAGAATATAACTACAATTTGTCATACGGTAATTGTAATGTATGTCCTTGAAATATCACTTAAGATTTTTCGATAAGAATAAAATGTAAAACAATCTTCAAAAACCATGTCCGTGTAAACAATTGAAAATGTTTGTTGTGGGTACATTTTAAACATTTAAACCACAAACATAAAAATGTCTTCTCAAGTATTTCTTAACGAATATAATAGAAGACAAAACTATTATTTTTCACATCTCAGTATATTCCAAAACTATGTCTATCTGGCATTAAACAATTGAAAAGAGCTTGTTGTGAAAACATTTTTCAACAGCAAACATACAAATATATGTTTTCTCCCGGGGTACACGGCCGACACTCGGATAACCGAGAGATTGGTCGGTTAATCTGTATTGAGTATACGGCTATATCGGCGGTTGGTCTGTTAATCGGGTTGGCTAAAGTCTGTTAATCAGATGTTGCCCATGTGCTGTTTCCGTATATTTTAGTCGCTTGTCTTGAGCCTACCCATTTGAATCGATCACATCCAATATAAAGGAAATACACCACTAATTCATGGTCCCATTACTTTCTATGTTAAATTCCTTCATTTCAACCAGGCACACCTCTTTCATTTTAAGTTATAATAAAGTGGCAATCATTGCATGTCAACGCATCACTTTATGGTGTCTTCTACTATATTTCATTGATAAATGAGAAATTATCCCCCCTTTTTTCTTGAAATTGGAAAAGGCTTTTTTTTGTATGAATTATAAATCTGTGGTAAAACAGAGATTAATAAGAGCAATTTATATATCCCTCAGCTAGCTAACTTACTAAACTGGTCCAAAATTGCATGTACAGTGAGATTTTAGAATTCTTATATGAGTATATACCATTTGCCTAGATTGTAAAAGGCTACCATAAGAAAAACCAAAAAACTTGAAAAATTATGAGATTATTTTTTACCAAGAGCTATTTTGTTCCATAAACAAGTCATAAATTACATGTTTTATTGATTTCAATCAGGAAAAATGGAAAAATGAGAACTTGGAGTCAAGTCTTAACTGCATGCATGTTGTATGACCATAAAAGGCTAACATACTTGAATATGCCATTTTAAGAGCTTAAATTTCCCATGAGCAGGACGGTTGACCCCAAAAAGATGATTAGACATGATTACTAACATCATATTTGACTTATTTTCATTGGAATAGGTACAACTTCTAAAAGTTGGATTTCTGGTGATTCTCTATAATAGGAAGTACACCACTAATTCATGGTCCCATTACTTTCTATGTTAAATTCCTCCATTTCAACCAGGCACACCTCTTTCATTTTAAGTTCAAATAAAGTGGCAATCATTGCATGTCAACGCAACACTTTATGGTGTCTTCTACTGAAAAAATCAGCATACCTTACATGGCATATAAGAAAGAACTGGTTCCCGGAACTTCAGATGTACCAAAACAGGTACTTCAGATCTGACAAACAGACTAAATGTACCCTCTTTTTAAAATTTGGTGCATTTTTTTTAATATTCAAAATTAAAAGTCCAAAAGTGTTCTGCAATGATCACCAGTCCTTCAGCTTTCATTTGATACCAAAAATACCTATATATTCTTCATATTTTGAAAGTTACACTCATGCGTAGGAACTATTTTGTGTTAAATATGTACTACTTTCTGGTATGTGCTTTCTGGCCGAGCCTGAATTAGTGGTGTTACACCTTTAGAATAGAGAAAGAATAATGAGTAAGATAAATAAAATTGAAAGAAAAGTGACATAACAATTTAAATGGCACAGAAATAAACAAAAATCACTACAAGTTCAGCATGTTTCATTGTATTAAATATATTGTTATCACAAAAAAAAATCATTTCTAACAAAATCATTCAATGTACTGAATGCAGTGGTGTAATTATTATTTTCCTAGCTTAAATGTACGATCTATAAAATGAAAAGGCGGGTTACTCATCAATAAATTTATTCACATTTTAAAACACATAATGTACACAAAATGACACGTTGGTTGAATTTACATGCATGCAATAAATTGAACATAAAAAAAGACAGCCATTATGTTTATTAAGCATATTGATATCATTGTGTGAAAAATCTATACGAAATTCTGTAGGTTCGTAACATAAATCAATCTTTATTACATACCTGGTCTGTTAATGAGTCGGATGTATAAAACCCGGTCTGTTAATTGGTATGTTAAGAGTAATTAATGGCAAAAAAGTATAATTGTATTGCTATATTGGGTGTGATCGATTCAAATGGGTCGGCTCAAGACAAGCGGCTAAAATATACAGAAACAGCACATCGGCAATAAAACATAAAATATACGGAAACAACACATGAACATTGACCAATTTAGACAACGGAAAATGAAAATTAATAAAATGGTTTCAAAAAGTGTAATATTGTAGTATATTAATTACATCCAAGACTGGTTGGATATATCATGTGGATTCTGTTTAATTGTCATGAATTCCACCAATTTGTCATCTACATTGGTAACCAGTATATAAATCAGAGATAATTGTCGTAATGTAACTCAACATCAGTAAGTAAAATGTATTGGGATGCTAAAATATAAAGAATAGAGAAAGAATAATGAGTAAGATAAATAAAATTGAAAGAAAAGTGACATAACAATTTAAATGGCACAGAAATAAACAATACTCAGATCCGAACCCACGTGGTTTACACGAGAATATGGATGGAGACGCATCATATAAAAAGAGTAGAGACTGATGCAATGCTAAAAAAAGACAGAACAAATAATATTTTTTTTGAGAATTCAGACATGAAACCCCTGAGTATTGAAATAGTAACGGATTGCGATGTACGCATATTGGTGACAAATGCTTAAAGTTTACACGAGAAATTCTCCTCTGTACTTATGTAGAAAGGAACTAAATGGAATGAAATGAGTTAAAACTTTAGATAACCATATGTAGCTGCATTCGCTCCTTTCCATTTACTTCTTTAGAATCATATGTCGAACGGACATTTGGGATTACCATTGTGTAGATTGTTCTTCTATTTCTCCCTCGCCCCTCCCACTTAGTATATGACTGCATACTAGAGGAAAAAATTGTAGGTCAAACCATTTCACATGTGAGTTAAGGAGCATACTGAATGTCAACTACTATTGAAATAACATCCGCGAACACAAGATTGTCAAACAAAAGGTAAAAGAACCTTGAACAGTATGATCGTGTAGCATTAAATAATTCAAAATGCTTCTCAAGTATTTTTTGACGAATAAAGTAAAGGCAATATCATAATCACAGATTTCAGGTACATGCCTTCTTTATATATTATGTAAAGGTGCCGCTCTACCCATTATTGGCTACTTGTTCTTCATCAACTTATGTCAATTGTCGTTCCGTCTGGGCTTCCAATAAGTGTTATCAAATGATTGTTTTGTCCGGTTGACTATATTTCTGACAACAGCTACTAAAAAAAAAAATTTGGCAAAAGATTTGAAACGATTAATGACATTCATTTTATATCAAGTATCTTCGTTACTATAGTCATCGTAGTGAAACAAAATGAAGAAACTATTTTACTTACTACATGGTAGGTCGACCTGAAGTATTTTATGTATTTTAAGAACATTGATTCGGTCAAATATCATGTGAAAAGAGGAGAGTCAACGTTCAATATATATGAAAATATATTCTACAAAAACATTATGCTTTGGCTGTTATTAAAACTCTTTTTCACAGATGCATAAAAAGACGGACGTGTTCTCAATATGGAATGTTAACCCCAATTCATATATTGAATGAAGTATTTTATAAATCACCACCTATAAATTATTGACCCATTATATGCATTTAAAATTCAGTAACTTTAATAAAAAATTAATAATCGTCAGAAAGGCATGTTTGTACTTTGACCTATTGCATAAGTTATTTTATATTTTGTTTGAAATAAAATCACAGAAACCAGGATTGAAATTTTGTCAAAAGACTAAACAGTGACGATCGGATTGAAAAAAAAAGTAAAACAAAACAAGAAACAAATAAAATATGAAGTTGAAGAGCATAGTACAAATAAAATCCTAAACATTTTGCCAAATACAGCTAAGGTAACCTATGATATGTTTGGTTATTCTGCTGATATAGACCTCAATGTAAGACATAATCCTGACAACAATAAAAACTGCTATGGTCTAATACTTATCTCGCTATGTAAAGTCTCTGGTTTGAGAACATGGAATGGTTTTGCGAATGATTTTACACTTTGTGGTGCGGATGGAATGAGCGTTATAGACTACTTATCTGTCCCAGTGTCACTTTTCCCGATAGTGCGTCAACTTATTGTGTTTAATTTTACAACCTTTTCCGACCATGCATCATTACATACTCAACTTTTATTACTGTGTAACAAACAAAATAACACGGTTTCAGGAAGGTACAAACGGAGGGGAACTGTCGCAGGACGAATTAAATCGAATGATGAACTGAAAAAACAATGTAGAGATTGTTTACTGAATACAATGCAAAAGATAAATGGTGTCGTGAACGGATTGACTTTGAAGGGCAGCAATTACTGGACAATTCGGTTTGCCGAATTCACTAGTACGTTACATGACAGTATGGCACATTTTTTTAAATATTTGAATGTCCATCTAACAACAAAGTTTAACAATAGAACTGGGGTTAAAAAGAACATAGATACATTTGAATGTCCATCTAACAACGAAGTATAACAATAGAACTGGGGTTAAAACGAAGATAAATATATCGGAATGTCCATCTAACAACGAAGTATAACAATAGAACTGGGGTTTTAAAACAAAAATAAATATATTTGAATGTCCATCTAACAACGAAGTAAAACAATAGAACTGCGGTTTTAAAATTAAGATAAATATATTGGAATGTCCATCTAACAACGAAAAATAACAATAGAACAGGGGTTTAAAACGAAGATAAATATATTTGAATGTCCATCTAACAACGAAGTTGAACAATAGAACTGGGGTTTAAAACGAAGATAATTATATCGGAATGTCCATCTAACAACGAAGTTGAACAATAGAACTGGGGTTAAAAAGAAGATAAATCAATTTGAATGTCCATCTAACAACAAAGTATAACAATAGAACTGGGGTTAAAACGAAGATAATTATATCGGAATGTCCATCTAACAACGAAGTATAACAATAGAACTGGGGTTTTAAAACGAAGATAAATATATTTGAATGTCCAATTAACAACGAAGTATAACAATAGAACTGGGGTTCTATTGTTATACTTCGTTGTTAGATGGACATTCAACTACATTTATCTTCTTTTTAACCCCAGTTCTATTGTTATACTTCGTTGTTAAATGGACATTCCAATATATTTATGTTATAGATAATGCATATTTTAAGGTTTTTCTTGTCGGAGAACACACCGAGGGGTGTCAGGATTGATCAAATGAAAGACCGACCGAAGGGAGGTCTTTCTTTGAACAATCCAGACACCCCGAGGTGTGATCTACGACAAGAAAAACCTTAAAATATGCATTATCTGACTTATATACCGTCAAAAAATATTATTTTTTTAAGGATTTGTAACATTTAGTATCCTTTTTTACCAACAACACTAAAATGGGATATTCCTTTCTAATGCGTTCAGGTTTTAATACGCCCTGCGGCTCATTAAAAATGTGAAATTAAACTCACTAAATAATTTAGATATAAACCTTTTAAAAATTGTTATCCATACACAATAAAAATATTACTGTTACTGCATGAAGTAAGACACAAATGTATTGCTACCATTCGATAACGGTGTATGACAAATACAAGACACATTGTAAGTTATTTATTGTACCACTTAGCTTATGGGAAAGGGGGAGGGGATATGTTTTTATTCTATTTGTTATGTTATTTCTATCGCGGAAAAGTTGTTATTTATTTAACCATTTTACTTGAATAGAATGAATTCAGAAAGATTGTCTTTCGAATAGCAATATTATTAAAAGATAATCAGGATAAGATATATACCCTCCGCACCCGACCCTTTGGTGAGTAACGCTAATGTTATTCAATAGACTATAAGATTATTTTATTAGTTGATCATTTGATAGAGTAAAAGGTATACATAAATTTTAAAAAGATAAGAACTGACACGAAGACGAATATAAATACATGTAGGTCACAGTATGATTTCCTATTCAGTGTATATCACTCTGAACATGCATGACTGAAATATTTGCCACTGGACGTTCAGCAAGCAAGCAAAAATCAATGAACCTATTCAGTTTGACTCAATAAGATTTTCAAAATCTTACACACGAATATGTTGAATCTGGATTTATTTTATGAAAGTCTACATTAAAATTAATCTGACATATATGATAATGTTTCTTTATTATGGCGATAAATCAACAAAACTTCACGTTATTTGTTTCTAAAATTAAATTGCGGGACTACAATGACGGTTTCTTTTACATCTATCATCGGTTGAACTTTAGAAATAAATTTCCAAATCGGCAACAAAAAACTATTAGACGAATAAAATTTTGAAGTAAATCATAGATTGCATGTTTATCAAGGAAAATAATGACCTTACACAGGTCATTATTTTATGCCTTGGAGCATATACCATTGAAAAATGGTATCGTCCGGGTTGATTCTGAAAAAGAATGACCTGACGTTCTGAAAGAAAATAACTCCATATAGGTATATAACTTCGTTTTAACCCCAGTTATATTGTTATACTTTGTTGTTAGATGGACATTCAAATTCATTTATCTTCTTTTTAACCCCAGTTCTATTGTTATACTTCGTTGTTAGATGGACATTCAAATATATTTATCTTCTTTTTAACCCCAGTTCTATTATTATACTTCGTTGTATGATGGACATTCAAATGTTATATTAAGGGTTAAAAAGAAGATAAATCAATTTGAATGTCCATCTAACAACAAAGTATAACAATAGAACTGGGGTTAAAACGAAGATAATCATATCGGAATGTCCATCTAACAACGAAGTATAACAATAGAACTGGGGTTTTAAAACGAAGATAAATATATTTGAATGTCCAATTAACAACGAAGTATAACAATAGAACTGGGGTTTAAAACGAAGATAAATATATTTGAATGTCCGTCTAACAACGAAGTATAACAATATAACTGGGATTTTAAAACGAAAATAAATATATTTGAATGTCCATCTAACAACGAAGTAAAACAATAGAACTGGGGTTAAAAAGAACATAGATACATTTGAATGTCCATCTAACAACGAAGCATAACAATAGAACTGGGGTTAAAAAGTATAACAATAGAACTGGGGTTAAAAAGAAGATAAATCAATTTGAATGTCCATCTAAAAACGAAGTATAACAATAGAACTGGGGTCAAAAAGAAGATAAATCAATTTGAATGTCCGTCTAACAACGAAGTATAACAATAGAACTGGGGTTAAAAAGAAGATAAATATATTTGAATGTCCGTCTAACAACGAAGTATAACAATAGATCTGGGGTTTAAAACGAAGATAAATATATTGGAATGTCCATCTAACAACAAAGTATAACAATAGAACTGGGGTTAAAACGAAGATAATTATATCGGAATGTCCATCTAACAACGAAGTATAACAATAGAACTGGGGTTAAAAAGAAGATAAATGTATTTGAATGTCCATCTAACAACGAAGTTTAACAATAGAACTGGGGTTAAAAAGATGATAAATCAATTTGAATGTCCATCTAATAACAAAGTATAACAATAGAACAGGGGTTAAAACGAAGATAATTATATCGGAATGTCCATCTAACAACGAAGTATAACAATAGAACTGGGGTTAAAAAGAAGATAAATGTATTTGAATGTCCATCTAACAACGAAGTATAACAATAGAACTGGGGTTTTAAAACGAAGATAAATATATTTGAATGTCCAATTAACAACGAAGTATAACAATAGAACTGGGGTTTAAAACGAAGATAAATATATTTGAATGTCCGTCTAACAACGAAGTATAACAATATAACTGGGGTTTTAAAACGAAAATAAATATATTTGAATGTCCATCTAACAACGAAGTAAAACAATAGAACCGGGGTTTTAAAATTAAGATAAATATATTGGAATGTCCATCTAACAACGAAGTAAAACAATAGAACAGGGGTTTAAAACGAAGATAAATATATTTGAATGTCCATCTAACAACGAAGTTGAACAATAGAACTGGGGTTTAAAACGAAGATAAATATATTTGAATGTCCATCTAACAACAAAGTTTAACAATAGAACTAGGGTTTAAAACGAAGATAAATATATTTGAATGTCCATCTAACAACGAAGTATAACAATAGAACTGGGGTTTAAAACGAAGATAAATATATTTGAATGTCCATCTAACAACGAAGTTGAACAATAGAACTGGGGTTTAAAACGAAGATAATTATATCGGAATGTCCATCTAACAACGAAGTATAACAATAGAACTGGGGTTTTAAAACGAAGATAATTATATCGGAATGTCCATCTAACAACGAAGTATAACAATAGAACTGGGGTTTTAAAACGAAGATAATTATATCGGAATGTCCATCTAACAACGAAGTTTAACAATAGAACTGGGGTTAAAAAGATGATAAATCAATTTGAATGTCCATCTAATAACAAAGTATAACAATAGAACAGGGGTTAAAACGAAGATAATTATATCGGAATGTCCATCTAACAACGAAGTATAACAATAGAACTGGGGTTAAAAAGAAGATAAATGTATTTGAATGTCCATCTAACAACGAAGTATAACAATAGAACTGGGGTTTTAAAACGAAGATAAATATATTTGAATGTCCAATTAACAACGAAGTATAACAATAGAACTGGGGTTTAAAACGAAGATAAATATATTTGAATGTCCGTCTAACAACGAAGTATAACAATATAACTGGGGTTTTAAAACGAAAATAAATATATTTGAATGTCCATCTAACAACGAAGTAAAACAATAGAACCGGGGTTTTAAAATTAAGATAAATATATTGGAATGTCCATCTAACAACGAAGTAAAACAATAGAACAGGGGTTTAAAACGAAGATAAATATATTTGAATGTCCATCTAACAACGAAGTTGAACAATAGAACTGGGGTTTAAAACGAAGATAAATATATTTGAATGTCCATCTAACAACAAAGTTTAACAATAGAACTAGGGTTTAAAACGAAGATAAATATATTTGAATGTCCATCTAACAACGAAGTATAACAATAGAACTGGGGTTTAAAACGAAGATAAATATATTTGAATGTCCATCTAACAACGAAGTTGAACAATAGAACTGGGGTTTAAAACGAAGATAATTATATCGGAATGTCCATCTAACAACGAAGTATAACAATAGAACTGGGGTTTTAAAACGAAGATAATTATATCGGAATGTCCATCTAACAACGAAGTATAACAATAGAACTGGGGTTAAAAAGAAGATAAATCAATTTGAATGTCCATCTAACAACAAAGTATAACAATAGAACTGGGGTTAAAACGAAGATAATTATATCTTAATGTCCATCTAACAACAAAGTTAAACAATAGAACTGGGGTTAAAAAGAAGATAAATCAATTTGAATGTCCATCTTACAACGAAGTATAACAATAGAACTGGGGTTTTAAAACGAAGATAAATATATTTGAATGTCCGTCTAACAACGAAGTATAACAATAGAACTGGGGTTAAAAAGAAGATAAATGTATTTGATTGTCCATCTCACAACGAAGTATAACAATAGAACTGGGGTTTTAAAACGAAGATAAATATATTTGAATGTCCAATTAACAACGAAGTATAACAATAGAACTGGGGTTTAAAACGAAGATAAATATATTTGAATGTCCGTCTAACAACGAAGTATAACAATATAACTGGGGTTTTAAAACGAAAATAAATATATTTGAATGTCCATCTAACAACGAAGTAAAACAATAGAACTGGGGTTTTAAAATTAAGATAAATATATCGGAATGTCCATCTAACAACGAAGTATAACAATAGAACTGGGGTTTTAAAACGAAGAGAAATATATTTGAATGTCCATCTAACAACGAAGTTGAACAATAGAACTGGGGTTTAAAACGCAGATAAACATATTGGAATGTCCATCTAACAACGAAGTTTAACAATAGAACTGGGGTTTAAAACGAAGATAAATATATTTGAATGTCCATCTAACAACAAAGGTTAACAATAGAACTGGGGTTTAAAACGAAGATAAATATATTGGAATGTCCATCTAACAACGAAGTTTAACAATAGAACTGGGTTTTAAAACGAAGATAAATATATTTGAATGTCCATCTAACAACGAAGTATAACAATAGAACTGGGGTTTAAAACGAAGATAAATATATTTGAATGTCCATCTAACATTAAAGGTTAACATTAGAACTGGGGTTAAAACGAAGATAAATATATTGGAATGTCCATCTAACAACGAAGTTTAACAATAGAACTGGGGTTAAAAAGAAGATAAATGAATTTGAATGTCCATCTAACAACAAAGTTTAACAATAGAACTGGGGTTAAAAAGAAGATAAATGTAGTTGAATGTCCATCTAACAACGAAGTATAACAATATAACTGGGGTTAAAACGAAGATAAATATATTGGAATGTCCATCTAACAACGAAGTTTAACAATAGAACTGGGGTTAAAAAGAAGATAAATGAATTTGAATGTCCATCTAACAACAAAGTTTAACAATAGAACCGGGGTTAAAAAGAAGATAAATGTAGTTGAATGTCCATCTAACAACGAAGTTTAACAATAGAACTGGGGTTTTAAAACGAAAATAAATATATTTGAATGTCCATCTAACAACGAAGTATAACAATATAACTGGGGTTAAAACGAAGATAAATATATTTGAATGTCCATCTAACAACGAAGTTGAACAATAGAACTGGGGTTTAAAACGAAGATAAATATATTTGAATGTCCATCTAACAACGAAGTATAACAATAGAACTGGGGTTTAAAAAGAACATAGATACATTTGAATGTCCATCTAACAACGAAGTATAACAATAGAACTGGGGTTAAAAAGAACATAGATACATTTGAATGTCCATCTAACAACGAAGTATAACAATAGAACTGGGATTAAAAAGAAGATAAATATATTGGAATGTCCATCTAACAACGAAGTATAACAATAGAACTGGGGTTAAAAAGAAGATAAATGTATTTGAATGTCCATCTAAAAACGAAGTATAACAATAGAACTGGGGTTAAAAACGAAGATAAATATATTTGAATGTCCATCTAACAACGAAGTATAACAATAGAACTGGGGTTTAAAACGAAGATAAATATATTTGTATGTCCATCTAACAACGAAGTTTAACAATAGAACTGGGGTTTAAAAAGAACATAGATACATTTGAATGTCCATCTAGCAACGAAGTATAACTATAGAACTGGGGTTTAAAAAGAACATAGATACATTTGAATGTCCATCTAACAACGAAGTATAACAATAGAACTGGGGTTAAAAAGAAGATTAATATATTTGAATGTCCATCTAACAACGAAGTATAACAATAGAACTGGGGTTAAAAAGAAGATAAATGTATTTGAATGTCCATCTAACAACGAAGTATAACAATAGAACTGGGGTTTAAAACGCAGATAAATATATTGGAATGTCCATCTAACAACGAAGTTTAACAATAGAACTGGGGTAAAAAACGAAGATAAATATATTTGAATGTCCATCTAACAACGAAGTATAACAATAGAACTGGGGTTTTAAACGAAGATAAATATATTTGAATGTCCTTCTAACAACGAAGTATAACAATAGAACTGGGGTTTTAAAACGAAAATAAATATATTTGAATGTCCATCTAACAACGAAGTAAAACAATAGAACTGGGGTTTTAAAATTAAGATAAATATATTTGAATGTCCATCTAACAACGAAGAATAACAATAGAACTCGGGCTTAAAACGAAGATAAGTATATTTGAATGTCCATCTAACAACGAAGTATAACAATAGAACTGGGGTTTAAAACGAAGATAAATATATTTGAATGTCCATCTAACAACGAAGTAAAACAATAGAACTGGGGTTTTAGAATTAAGATAAATATATTGGAATGTCCATCTAACAACGAAGAATAACAATAGAACTGGGGTTTAAAACGAAGATAAGTATATTTGAATGTCCATCTAACAACGAAGTATAACAATAGAACTGGGGTTTAAAACGAAGATAAATATATTTGAATGTCCGTCTAACAACGAAGTATAACAATAGAACTGGGGTTTAAAACGAAGATAAATATATTTGAATGTCTGTCTAACAACGAAGTATAACAATAGAACTGGGGTTAAAAACAAAGATAAATATATTTGAATGTCCATCTAACAACGAAGTATAACAATAGAACTGGGGTTTAAAACGAAGATAAATATATTTGAATGTCCGTCTAACAACGAAGTATAACAATAGAACTGGGGTTAAAACGAAGATAAATGTAGTTGAATGTCCATCTAACAACGAAGTATAACAATAGAACTGGGGTTTAAAACGAAGATAAATATATTTGAATGTCCGTCTTACAACGAAGTATAACAATAGAACTGGGGTTTTAAAACGAAAATAAATATATTTGAATGTCCATCTAACAACGAAGTAAAACAATAGGACCGGGGTTTTAAAATTAAGATAAATATATTGGAATGTCCATCTAACAACGAAGTAAAACAATAGAACAGGGGTTTAAAACGAAGATAAATATATTTGAATGTCCATCTAACAACGAAGTTGAACAATAGAACTGGGGTTTAAAACGAAGATAAATATATTTGAATGTCCATCTAACAACAAAGTTTAACAATAGAACTGGGGTTTAAAACGAAGATAAATATATTTGAATGTCCATCTAACAACGAAGTATAACAATAGAACTGGGGTTTAAAACGAAGATAAATATATTTGAATGTCCATCTAACAACGAAGTTGAACAATAGAACTGGGGTTTAAAACGAAGATAAACATATTGGAATGTCCATCTAACAACGAAGTTTAACAATAGAACTGGGGTTTAAAACGAAGATAAATATATTTGAATGTCCATCTAACAACGAAGTTGAACAATAGAACTGGGGTTTAAAACGAAGATAATTATATCGGAATGTCCATCTAACAACGAAGTATAATAATAGAACTGGGGTTAAAAAGAACATAGATACATTTGAATGTCCATCTATCAACGAAGTATAACAATAGAACTGGGGTTAAAAAGAAGATAAATGTATTTGAATGTCCATCTAACAACGAGGTATAACAATAGAACTGGGGTTAAAACGAAGATAATTATATCGGAATGTCCATCTAACAACGAAATATAACAATAGAACTGGGGTTTAAAACGAAGATAAATATATTTGAATGTCCGTCTAACAACGAAGTATAACAATATAACTGGGGTTTTAAAGCGAAAATAAATATATTTGAATGTCCATCTAACAACGAAGTAAAACAATAGAACTGGGGTTTTAAAATTAAGATAAATATCTTGGAATGTACATCTAACAACGAAGTATAACAATAGAACAGGGGTTTAAAACGAAGATAAATATATTTGAATGTCCATCTAATAACGAAGTTGAACAATAGAACTGGGGTTTAAAACGAAGATAAATATATTTGAATGTCCATCTAACAACAAAGTATAACAATAGAACTGGGGTTTAAAACGAAGATAAATATATTTGAATGTCCATCTAACAACAAAGTATAACAATAGAACTGGGGTTTAAAACGAAGATAAATATATTTGAATGTCCATCTAACAACAAAGTTTAACAATAGAACTGGGGTTTAAAACGAAGATAAATATATTTGAATGTCCATCTAACAACGAAGTAAAACAATAGAACCGGGGTTTTAAAATTAAGATAAATATATTGGAATGTCCATCTAACAACGAAGTAAAACAATAGAACAGGGGTTTAAAACGAAGATAAATATATTTGAATGTCCATCTAACAACGAAGTTGAACAATAGAACTGGGGTTTAAAACGAAGATAAATATATTGGAATGTCCATCTAACAACGAAGTTTAACAATAGAACTTGGGTTTAAAAAGAACATAGATACATTTGAATGTCCATCTAACAACGAAGCATAACAATAAAACTGGGGTTAAAAAGAAGATAGATACATTTGAATGTCCATCTAACAACGAATTTAACAATAGAGCTGGGGTTTAAAACGAAGATAGATACATTTGAATGTCCATCTAACAACGAAGTATAAGAATAGAACTGGGTTTTAAAACGAAGATAAATATATTGGAATGTCCATCTAACAACGAAGTATAACAATAGAACTGGGGTTTTAAAACGAAGATAAATATATTTGAATGTCCATTTAACAACGAAGTTTAACAATAGAACTGGGGTTTAAAACGAAGATAGATACTTTTAAATGTCCATCTAACAAAGAAGTTTAACAATAGAACTGGGGTTGAAAACGAAGATAAATATATTAGAATGTCCATCTAACATCGAAGTATAACAATAGAACTGGGGTTTTAAAACGAAGATAAATATATTTGAATGTCCATTTAACAACGAAGTTTAACAATAGAACTGGGGTTTAAAACGAAGATAGATACATTTGAATGTCCATCTAACAAAGAAGTTTAACAATAGAACTGGGGTTGAAAACGAAGATAAATATATTAGAATTTCCATCTAACATCGAAGTTTAACAATAGAACTGGGGTTTAAAACGAAGATAAATATATTTGAATGTCCATCTAACATCGAAGTTTAACAATAGAACAGGGGTTTAAAAAGAAGATAGATACATTTGAATGTCCATCTAACAACGAAGTATAACAACAGAACGTGGAACTGGGTTTTAAAACGAAGATAAATATATTGGAATGTCCATTTAACAACGAAGATTAACAATATTACTGGGGTTTAAAACGAAGATAAATATATTTGAATGTCCATCTAACAACGAAGTATAACAATATAACTGGGATTTTAAAACGAAGATAAATATATTTTAATGTCCGTCTAACAACGAAGTATAACAATAGAACAGGGGTTTTAAAACGAAGATAAATATATTTGAATGTCCGTCGAACAACGAAGTATAACAATAGAACTGGGGTTTTAAAACGAAGATAAGTATATATTTGAATATCTATCTAACGACGAAGTATAACAATAAAACTGGGGTTTACAACGAAGATAAATATATTTGAATGTCCGTCTAACAAGGAAGTAGACATAACTTCCTTATTCTTTTAATTTGCACAGGTATCATTGACTTTACGACATTTGAATGATCCAGTCATATGAATAAGACACAAAATATTGATTCATGTTTCCGCATGCCAAATCCGGCACTACAAACATAAAACTTTCGACACACACTATTTTTTTAGAAGATTAGTTTAGTTATCAAAATAAAATAAAAATGTACTCAACATTAAAATGACATGGTGTGCTTTAAGTTAAGATTTTGATTATAGAAAACCATCACTAAGAGTGGTCTTTCAGTAGTAGGCGACTTCCGGAGTGCTTTGGACTTTCGACAAGACATTCATCTTATCCTCCGTCTTATTTACCCGCAAATCCGTAAGTTTACTACAATTGGTTAATTCTCCTTCAAATGTTGTTTTAGAAAATTTGTTGAAATATTACCAAAGAAAAAAAAGGAAAATAATTGAAAGGAAAAGAAAATGGATTTTTTTTAAAAAAGGAGGAGGACGCAACAAAAACTTGTCCTGTCTTCAAGTACCTTTAAACTGAAATCAGTAAAACTCCACATGATAAACCAGCAAAATGTGATTCATTGAGGAACACCTGCTCAATTATACTTTCATTCAGAATGAACAGTTTAAATTTTATTCGTGGTCATGACAAACATGGGTTATCAGTGGTGTAGCAACTAAACAGACGAGCGTTTTCTTTTAATCTAACCAATTAAATAAAAGGCTAATATAAACTATTTTGTTGAATCTAACCAATCCTGCACAAGACGCATACGACCGCTTGTTATATATAATAATGAATATGACTAAAATGTACAGAGAAAATGGCGACAAAAAAAGTAAAGAAAAAAGTAAAAAGGCAATCAAAAAAGAAGAGAGAATAAAATGTTGCTATAAAACTTATGAACAGAGAATAAATAGAAAAAAAAAGAAAAAAGACCCATATAAGGAATAGAATAAATGTGAAAAAAATCAAAGAAGACAGAAACGAAGGACCCCATACAGATCCTCATTAACACTGAGGTGTTAACATTGTTTTTAGATTTATTTGTTCCGCTAATTATCATGCCATCAATAAGACTCCAATATTTTAATTTGAAATACGTGAATATACAGATAAAAGGTATAAATACATGCAGCTTTACTTCATTTTAACACCAGCTACCTTTGCAATATAAATATGAAAAAATGACTCAACTGTTTGCATTATTTCACAAAGATTCACATTATAAGTTAACCCTTACAAATGAAAAATCACAAACTACCCCATCCAGATCCTCATTTGACAGTTATGTTTTTGTGTGTTTTCTTAATTTATTTGTTCCGCTCATTAATAATGCCATCAATAAGACTCCAACATTTTAATTTGCAATAAGTTAATATACAGATAAAAGGTATTAATGCTTGCAGCTTTACTTCATTTTAACACCAGCTACCTTTGCAGTTTAAATATGAAAAAAATGACTCAACTGTTTGCATTATTTCATAAAGATTCGCATTATAAGTAAACGCTAACATATGAAAAATCGGTGTCCTCTCATTTATCCAACTTTTTAAAATAAGGTATTCTCATTTAGCCAACTTTATATTTTTGTTAATTATAGGGTTTTTTGTTTAGTAATAATAAGGTGTCTTTTAAAATTTGACAGTAAATTTGTTCCTGTATGTTTTTATGTTATTTAAAAAATAAATATATATATATATATAATAGGCGAAAGTAAACTTGTTACATTTTACTTTTAAATAAAATTTAGTATATTTCAGATAATAAATAAATGTTTCATCATTTATACAGAAGAAACCCACAAATCTGTAATATTTGTTCATTGGAGGTTTTGCGTTATTTGCATTTATACTAGTAACATGTATATTTAGTATAGTATTTTTACTTCCCAATCTGGATAGCCTTTGGTAGTATCATATTGTTTCAATATCCATTAGTTAGTAATCAGACCTACATTTTGCCATCAAGTTCAAGCACCATATGTATTCATGCCATATACAACCGATCGGAACTAGACAGTGACATGATTGCTTCAATTTAGCACTGTTCAATAAGGTCAATTTTCCATATTCAATCATGTGTTCCACCTTTTGAACCCTTTGTTCTTGATTACCTTTGATCTCATCTATCCATTTTTTTTACCTGTACTACTTATAATTCTAAAAAAAGTTGGATAAATGAGAATGAACCGAAAAATCACAAACTAGTTTGCATTATGTACAAAAGCCTTTTAAACGATGATCTTTGGTATCGGTTCAATAAACATATATATGTTATATTGCATTGATGGGTGTTGTATTACATACTAGATACCCGTATGTAGAAATGAATTGTATTACATACTAGATACCCGTATGTAGAAATGAATTGTATTACATACTAGATACCCGTATGTAGAAATGAATTGTATTACATACTAGATACCCGTATGTAGAAATGAATTGTATTGCATACTAGATACCCGTATGTAGAAATGAATTGTCGACAATGTTTATAAAGGAAACGAAAATGGAAATTCTCTTTTAACCAACAGGACTACTGTTAAAGGTAATTGCAGTAAGCTCTGTTGAAAATTTATTTAAAATATCAATATGATATCAAGTTGTTTTTCATTTGCTTGATGTGTTTTGCTTTTGAGTTTGCCTTTTGATAAGGGACTCTCCGATTTAAAATTTTCTTTGAGTTCGACATTTGTTTGAATTTTTTTTAATACTGAGCGCCTGCTTCAAATACTTTTCACCTATGTTTCCTCCTCCCTCTATAAAAGCCTTCATCTTCTACTGTATGGTGCTAAATGTCATATGTTACAAGTATGTATACCCTTTGAGCCTTATTCTGGAATATGAGAAGACAACTATTCATGTTACTATTTTATTAAGTTAGCATAGTAAATCAAAGAGAAAAGCTGGACTTCATAACAAAACTTGTAAAGCCTGGTAAGATGTACATATTGTTTTGTTTAAAATACACTTATAAACAAGTCTTGCAGGTATTTCAATCGTCTTTGTGTAACTCTCCCATGAATGATTTGAAATAACTATCTGTGCTATTTCAATGGGTTGCT
Source organism: Mytilus trossulus (assembly GCF_036588685.1). Lineage (NCBI taxonomy): Eukaryota > Metazoa > Mollusca > Bivalvia > Mytilida > Mytilidae > Mytilus > Mytilus trossulus. The sequence goes on from NC_086383.1 coordinate 70,050,056, forward strand.
TACAAAGGTAAATCTATTTAAAGGTCCATCTAAATAAGAATACATAACTTCCTATTTCATTACACACGCAATTTGAATGATCCAGTAAAGTGACCTAATCAAAAAATGTCCCAAATGAAACCTACCGAATTAGCCTTATTACCGGATTTGTATTAACATGAGCTACACGGCGGGTGCCGAATGTGGAGTAGGATCTGTTAATCCTATTTTTAGTAGCAGGCGCCTTCCGGAGTGTCATTGAACTTATAGACAGGACATTTTTTGCCCTCCTCCTTATTTCAAAATCCCTTATTTTTTGTTTTCTTTTAATTGTAACTATTTTTTGTGTTTTCCTTTATCGGGACTCCGGAATCGGGTGTTTTTTAATTTCGGGATTTCGGGATTGACCCTTTCGGGATCCGGGAATTCTTTTTTTTTCGGATTTCGGGACGTCGGGATTTACTTTATTTAAATTCAGGATTTCGGGATTTCGTGTTTTTAAGCTCGGGATTTCGGGATCAGGACCCCTCCTATCCCCCCTCATAAATTTTCTACAAACAACGTTTGTTTATGATTTATATTAATATCAATTGCTAGTTTATTGTCGACAGCGGTCACTAATATTTATGTGTATCAGTATTGCCGATTGACGACCAAATGTCAGATTTTTTCGTCATTTTTTCTATGTGATCTTCATTACTGCAAAACGAAAAAGGTTTTGGAATGCAACATTTTTTTGTTTTCTTTCAAGAAAACTGTTCACATGATCACATTTATTACTAGTTTATTGGACAAATCAGAGTTATTTAATCTCATTACGAAATCCCATTACGAAATTGTTTACAGCATTTTTGTTTACCATATAAGACTATGGAGCAGTCGGGGCGAGTCCAGGATTTTTCAAACGAGGGGTCGGATTTATTTCAGAAAACGGAATCTATCTACTACCGACGAGCGGAAACAGCCCTTTACGCTATATAGGAATCTGCGATTCGAAGTTATAGTGTTGTTCTCTAGACAGCAAAACTTTAAAAAAAAAATCCTGTCAGAAAATTTTCCGGAAACAAGTCCTGAAACGAGTTGTATATTATGCACAGTAGATAGTTTCCCGCCGCCTGTCAAAGTATGTTTCCTGAAACGATTGTGAAAGAAATGGTAAGAATAGACGTTTTTTGTCAAACATATTAAAAGATATATTAAATATGTTGTGTATACACACAGAGATGTGTTAGAATAAGACGTGCAAGTTGAAATGCTGGTCCCAGCTGGTGCAGTGGTGATCCTAGTTCCAAACAACAGTAAAATATACCAAGGACTTGTATAGTAGAATATAAAAATCCTTGAATATACACATGCAATACTAAATAGTCATAGTTTTACTTTACAAGCAGTGGCGAATCCACTCACTGCATAAGAGGGGGCCGACTTCCAGTCATGCAGGGTTTCCGCTGTTTTTCGTCATTTTCGAAAGAATTTGGCGAAAGAAATATATAGAACGATTTATTTTCCTCCATCTTGTTTATTTACTTTTTTCGAGTTTCTCGGACTTTACCCGATCAGACAATACTCGGAAATCACCTTGACCTCATTAACGTCTGGACAGAAAATAAATAGCTGATTGCATTTCATTTCTATCGACAACAAAGGACTATATTAATAAAGGTGTTGATTGAATTGTTTGACAAAATGATATGGTTAAATGGCTTCTGCTAAATGTCACATATAGAATTTATTTACCACTTTGCGATGCACGTGTGTGAAGCAAACGTTTGACGTCTCCTCCGCTATTAAAGATAGTTTAGAAAAGAAAGCTGTTGTTGTGACGAAAAATGTCCAAAAGCAAGAAAAATCTCGGATTTAAAACTTTAATTATCCTTTGACTTAAATATCGGTAATTGATTAGGAAGACGTTTTTAAAGTCGTTTGAGTGACACACGTGTTTCAAGCATAGTTTTACGTCTCAACTTTTTCATTTACGATGGTCAAGAAAAAAAAGAAAACTGTCATTATAAAGAAATCTATCCAAAAGGTTGGCTCGATTGAGAGTAGACCTTCAATGTAATGACTACACATGAAACGAGGGATCAATTTCATGTGATAAAAGCTTTTGTTTTGTTGTAAAAAAAACTTCTTAGTACGAAAGGGAACATCAGTATTTTTCTTTTAAAGAAACTTTCCCTAAGAACTATACTGGTATTATATGATAAAAACATGTCCAATAATTTTGTTATATTCCAGGACGTATATCTTCTTTATTATTAAAAGTATAGTGGCCCAATCAATTACTAAAGTTGTTTAAAATACAATGAATAGTTTTCCCTTTTAAATTAAAAAAATATGTTGTTTTAAAGTAATTTTTTAGTGTTTATTCATTAGCATGTAAACTCTAAAATAAGTTTGAGAGTATAATCATAGACACAATGGGCAAAATCATCTTATTTAAGGGAAAGGGGGAAAAAGGGGGGGGGGGGGTAGAAAAAAATATAAATTTTAAACAAAAAATATAGTTATGTTATTTGGCGAAAAAAATAATAATGTGGCGAAAAATATATTGTTTTGGCGAAAGAGGTGGCGAAAAAAATAATAGACCCATGGGAAACCCTGCAGTCATGCTCCAGTGATTCCCTAACTAACCAAGTTTTTCCCACAAAAAGGGGGGAGGATGGACCCCATGCCCTCCTCCCAAATCTGCCTATAAGTTTTAACTAGTATATCTTTGACTCAGGCCCGTAGCCAGGAATTCCCAAAAGGGGGGGGGGGGGTATTTGGACTTGCAAACTCAACTTTAACAGTCACAATTCAAACAGAACCTTGAGTTTAACAGTGCTTGTATTTGTTTTCAAGATAAGGGTATGTTTGACTACCCAATAGGGCCTTTCACGTGACGGTCTGTACAGAGACAGTTCACAAATTGTACAGAGTATCAATGGCACTGGCTACAATTACCTTGAAACCAAGTGACATATAATACTGTATAGTTATTGTTACGTCGGACATTAACTATCGTAATCAATGCTAGGCTTGGTTAGAAAGAGATTTATTACAAATGTAACAATACTATTTGTGTTTCGGTTTAGGTTGTGTTATTGTTATGTTAGATATTAAAATTTAAACCAACTTGATCCTGATTTTTGGGTAACACGATTTCCCGCAAAATGCGAGAAAAACGTAACATCCCGAAAACAAGATGATATATCCTGAGAAAAGAAATTTTAATGCATGTGTTTTAGGTGTTTTTTTGCTTCAATTAGTGTTACAGCATACAATGATTAAGGTTTATGGCGTTCATAATTAATAAAAGTACGCGGAATCTTCAGAAAATCAATTTTTATGTCTTGTATTTTTTTTATGCAAATTCCTTGTTGAAAACAATATGGCTTACGTTATATATTGTAAGGTAGATAACTCGACTTGAAAGCAAAGTAATGTAGTACTGTTGGCTCACTGAGGATTTTGTGGTGTAGGATTTCGGCAATTTATTTGTGATCTTGTGCATTTGTATTATCTAATTGTGATAATATCAAACAAACCATACAATTATTTAAAGTCCAAAATAAGATATATACAAAATTTGCCATCTATTTTTTTTCTTAAAATTTTTATGTGCATTCGATATTCTCTATTATTTGTTCCCTAAATCTCAACATCTTTCTGTATAATAAACATTGGAAATAGTGTCCATGGTGTACCCTTTATAAAAATCATTTTTTGAAAACATTTCCTTAACTTTGAATAATGAAACATATTCATTATAGAAACATGCACCAGTAAAACATATAGAATAGGGGAATGGAGCACTTATTTCGTAACTGAATCTTAAAATACACCTTAAATCATTGGTGTTATTGTCAATGCTGAGACCATTTTGATAAAATAACACCACTGAATATATCATGACAATCAGCATTGTTTTGTGTTTCTTTCATGTTTAACAAGCTAAACATCATATTATTTACGAAAAACAATACTTATTTAACAATGTTTTAACAATATCATGTATTACATGAATGAAAGTGTTTTTAGGTCGTGTATGAAGGATTAGGTATATTATTATCATTTAATCTTATACAATTCACATATATTCAGTTTAAGTGTATTTTTTAGTATTTACCACTGCCATATTATAATTAGGACAGCCAACTTTTTTACGACAATGTATTCTGAAATTTATGTTTAAATAGAATGCACAGCTATATGAATAATGTCAATAAGTCATAATTTAAACCTAAACAACAAATTGGAACAGTTCATGATGTTAAACAATAATATTTAGTACCTAAATGTATGCTTTAAATTGGTAACACCATTGACCCGATTCTTTCAAAGGATAACCTAAAATTGTTAAAATTGAAGAAACTCTTCATTTTTCCCATGGCATATTTCTGAATATCGTTGCTACCATACTTTAGATTAGCGGGACACATTTAAAAGTTTTAAACAATGACATCATTTTTCAAAATATTACCTCGTCGAAATTTGCACTTTTTTTTATGATGACTCATATAAATAAGTTTATACCAACACAATTAATCATTTGATACCAAAAAAAGGTAGTTATAGAAATACGGAATGGCCGGGATATTTCTTAAAATTGACGGTCATTCTTTAAAAGTTATGGTCATCATTTATAAATTACGGTCATCTTAAAACCAATTACGGTCACCCTTGTTATCAATCGCTGATTCTGTTACGGTCATCTCGATTGTGATTTACGGTCATCTTGGCGATTTTTTCAAATCCAAATTTTTGTTTCATGCACATTTCTCGGTAGTCATTAGTGATTTCCGTGTGAATCTTTTATAAATTTACATCGTATCAACATATGATTTGTAAAGAAAATGTTATAGAAACACTTTAACAGACAATACAGATACTGACCTAGTTTTTCATCCGACATCTTAGGACGATAAAATTCAGAATGGAAATGGGGAATGTGTCAAAGAGACAACAACCCGACCATATTAAAAACAACAGCAGAAGGTCACAATGATTACTTATACATATTATATAATGTTTAAATAAGATATTGCATAATGTTACCTTTTAATAAAATATTACGCCTAAATGGATACAAATCAGCACCAATAACAAAAAGGACACATTAAATGCCATTATAGATATATATATATATATATATGTAAGAAAAATGCCTACCTTTTCAATAATTTCACCCTGTCGAACTCCCATCAGTGAAACAACAGTTACAATTCTAACATAGAAAAGACAGATTAGCATCAGACCATTTCTTTAACAATAAATCACTCATGGGTACACATTTGGTATGGACCCATTTCTCACAGCCAGTGCACTGAATTGTGTCAATGACTCAATTATCAATACATTTTACACGGATATTTCATTTCCTCTGACATTTTGGAAGAATAAGCACCAAAATCCTAAATTACTTTTTATATGCAAATGTTACTAAATAATACCAAGCCGTTGTCTTCATATTTCTTTGATGAACAAAATTTGAGAAAATTGAGAAATTTTTGTATTTATGTATTAAAACAACACCAAGCTTTAGTTTAAAAGGAGATATTTGGAGAAAATTGTACAGTAATAACAGCATTTAATAATATCATAAGAAAACAATATAATTACTAAGATTTTGGAAACATGTTATTTTAGTTAAAAACTTTGACGAATCATAATTCATTTCATTTAATTAACAATAACGATATTTATTAACAACAATCAGTTTTTTATATGAATGTGAAATAAAGGAAATTATTTGGTAAGCTTAAATACACCAATGAAGTTATGATAAATGTATAACTGTTTATAATTTCATTTTTGTCGAGCCTTCGACTTTAGTCGAAAAAGCGAGACTAAGCGATCCTACATTCCGTCGTCGTCGGCGGCGTCAACAAATATTCACTCTGTGGTTTAAGTTTTTGAAATTTTAATAACTTTCTTAAACTAAACTGGATTTCTACCAAACTTGGACAGAAGCTTGTCTATGATCATAAGATGGTATCCAGAAGTAAATTTTGTAAAAATGACATTCCATTTTTTCCATATTTTACTTATAAATGGACTTAGTTTTTCTGTGGGGAAACATTACATTCACTCTGTGGTTAAAGTTTTTTAAATTTGAATATCTTTCTTAAACTATACTGGATTTCTACCAAACTTGGACAGAAGCTTGTTTGTGATCATAAGATAGTATCCAGAAGTAAAGTTTGGAAAATTAAAATTCTATTTTTTCTGTTTTTTACTTATAAATGGACTTAGTTTTTCTGCGGGGAAACATTAAATTCACTCTGTGGTTAAAGTTTTTTAAATTTTAATAACTTTCTTTAACTATCCTGGGTTTGTACCAAACTTGGACAGAAGCTTGTTTATGATCATGAGATAATATTCAGAAGTAAATTTTGTAAAAAAAATAATTCATTTTTTCTGTATTATACTTTTAAATGGACTTAGGTTTTCTGCTTAGGAAACAACACATTCACTCGGTGGTAAATTGTTTTTTAAATTTAATGACTTTCTTATACTATTTTAAATTTGTACCAAACTTGGACAGAAGCTTGTTTATGATCAAAAGCTAGAATCTAGAAAGGATTTTTTTAAATATATTGTACCTGTGTATCTGTATTTTACTTATAAATGGACTTACTTATTAGATTCATAAACTATCCTGAAATTGTTACCAAACTTGGACAGAAGCTTCTTAATATCAAAAGATAGTATCAAGAGGAATATTTTTATTGATTGTTTTCCTCATTATTCATATTGTTGAGCCTGGGAGTTACAGCAAAAGTAGGCGAGACACTGGGTTCCGCGGGACCCTTACACATTTTTTTAATAGAATCTATTCTTTCAGTACATTTGATACTTTTCTATTCCTCCAGTTCTTTAAATACTTTGATTTTCTTAAGTTGTCTACCTTGGTCAAATAGTTTTTTTAAAGTATTTATTGTTTTAATATATGTTCTTCAAGATAACAGTTTAGTTATGCCAAAGGTTAAGAATATAGTTCAATAATTTAATTTTGGATGTAACGTGTCTTCTGATTGGCTGACGTTATTTCGTTATGAGCCCATAGACATGATATATGTTCTTCAAGATAACAGTTTAGTTATGCCAAAGGTTAAGAATATAGTTCAATGGTTCCATGTTTACAAGAAAAGTATTCAATTATATGAATTTAACTGCAGCATCACTTGTTTGTGATGGCTGTCTTTAATTGTTCCACCTGACCAAAAATTTGTAAAACATGCACCAAAAGCACATACTGGATGCGCTGAAGCTGCCATTGAACAACAACATGAGCAATGAATACTATAAGAGAAAAACAAATGATATGTGGTATCCATTTATGACACAAAATCAGTACATGCACAGCAAAAAATCACACACGAATAGCAAAGGAACAGTGCTCTTATTGCTGTTCTTAATCTGAAAGTTACAGTCAGTCAAAGGTAATACTTGTACAACATTTTTTTTTTGTACAAGTAGAAGTAAATAATATATACTTATATAAGTTAATAATAATGTTTGAATAATCTACCCTTAATTTTCTCAAAAATTTACTTTTTTTCATAATCCCACAACAATTCTCCAGTTTTGAGATGTAAAAACCTTTAACAATTATTCTCAGGTTAGCTCATAATTTTTGTTTAACTTTCAATGTTTCATCTCATTGAATCAACAAAGAAACTGATTTCCCAAAGGGCAAGGCCTTCAAAAATTGCCCCTTGGGGGCTTGTAAATGAGCAGTGCTCTTAAGATAACAGACAAATGAGATTTTAATTGGCCATGAAATTACTTAAATGATTAGTACATGTAAAGACATCTGCAAAGGACAGACAATTAAAAATTCTATTAAAGCAAAGAAGTCCTAAAAATTAAAGAGTATCATGATAAATCATCTCATCTGGGCCCACAACAAACTCAGTCTTTTTCATATTCGCCATTAGAAACTCGAGACTATAACAAAATTCGTAATTATACTTTTTGCTATTATGACTCCTGAACAAATTTTTTGCTCAGTTCTTATTATTTTTCTTCTTGTGGTCTATTTAGGCGTATTTTGAGGGGCCAACAGAAGGGATGAATTTACAATGTCTATAGAACCCTATGGGATTTTTTTTTAAATTTTCAAATGACTATAACTTGAAAACAGTAAGTGACAGACACACAAGATTTTCAGTAATGATCACAGGACCAGAAAACAAATCAAATTAAATTTAGGTTGAGTCCATGGGGTCACCCCACCCAACCCCTTATGTTTGAGAACTTAAAAACAGTAAAGATCCCCACCCCTAAACCATATATTTTCTTACATTGTATATGGTACAATAAAACAAATCAAATGAAATAAGGTGAGTCCACTGGGGTCACTCCCACCCCCTTGTTGTTTGAGAACTTGTTAACAATTAAGATCCCCACCTATAAACCATATATATTCTTATTCAGTAAAATAAAATAAATCAAATGAAATAAAAAGCGAGTCCCCTGGGGTCAATCCCACCCCCTTGTTGTTCGAGAACTTGTTAACAGTTGAGATCCCCTCCCATTAACCATATATATTTTTGTATGGGACAATGAAATAAATGTAATGAAATATAGAGGAACTCCAGAGGGGTCAGTCACCCCACCCATTTCTTTTTGAAAACTTTTAAACAATCGAGATCCCCACCCCTAAACCATATTCATTGTTGTATATGGCAACAAAACAAATCAAATGAAATAAAGTGGGAGTAAGGTCAGCTCCACCCCCTCATGTTTGAGAACTTTGAAACGGTCAAGATCCCCACCCCTAAACCATATATTTTTTTGTATGGGGCAACAAAACAAATCAAATGAAATAAAATGGGAGTCCCTTTGGGTCAGCCCCACCCCACCCCTCTTGTTTGAGAATTTGGAAATGGTCAAGATCCCCTACACTTAACCATATATATCATTGTACTGGACAATAAAACAAATCAAATGAAATAGAAGGCCAATCCCCAGGTGTCACTCACACCCCCTTGTTGTTTGAGAACTGGTAAACGGTTGAGATCCCCACCCATAAGGCATAAACCATATATATTTTTGTATGGGACAATGAAATAAATGAAATGAAATATAGAGGAACTCCAGAGGGGTCAGTCACCCAACCCATTTCTTTTTGAAAACTTGTAAACAATCGAGATCCCCACCCCTAAACCATATACATTTTTGTATGATGCAACAAATCAAATGTAATAAAATGGGAGTCCCTTTGGGTCAGCCCCACCCCTCTTGTTTGAGAACTTTGATATGGTGAAGATCCCCTACTCTTAACCATATATATATATTGTTGTACTGGACAATAAAACAAATCAAATGAAATATAGAAGAAGTCCACAGAGGTGACCCCACCCTCTTCTTTTTGAAAACTTGTATATGGTTGTCATCCCCTACCCTTAACCATATATAGTCGTGTATTGGATATTAAAACAAATCAGATGAAATAAAAGGCTAGCCCCTAGGGTCACTCTTACCCCTATCTCCTGCCTGTTTTAGAAGTTGTAAACTGTCTAGATCCCCACCCCTGAATCATGAATATTGCTGTACATGATTTCAAGAAAATTTGAATGACATACAAGTGTAATACCTACATGTAGACGTCACTTGTGCATATCACTTTACTAGACCAGACAAATTTGTATTGGACTTTACCCAATGTCAGGCGACCATGGGCGTGGGAATGACTAATTTTGCGCGCTTTGTTTAGGAGACTTCGTAGCAGCATCCTGTAATAATTATTTCTTGTATAAAGTATTTTTTTTAAGTAGGACAAACGTTAACAACGCAATCTACACGACAAGTTACTTGTCATAAGCTAAACAAGTATCTCTAATATTTAATTAACTACATTTGTATTCAGATATCGCAGATCAAATTTATTCGTTCTTTGTGTAATCATACGTTTTTTGATTGAGTTAAGTCTGCTAATTGATATTTTATCGTATGTTTTTATATGTTGTGATGTTATGCTATTGTTTCAGAAAAAGGGAGAAGGTTTGGGCCCATTAAAACGTTTAATCCCGCTGCAAATGTTTGCACCTGTCCTAAGTCAGGAATCTGATGTACAGTAGTTGTCGTTTGTTTATGTAATATATACGTGTTTCTCGTTTCTCGTTTTGTTTATATAGATTAGACCGTTGGTTTTCCCGTTTGAATGGTTTTACACTAGTAATTTTGGGGCCCTTTATAGCTTGTTGTTCGGTGTGAGCCAAGGCTCCGTGTTGAAGGCCGTACTTTAACCTATAATGGTTTAATTTTTAAATTGTTATTTGGATGGAGAGTTGTCTCATTGGCACTCACACCACATCTTCCTATATCTATATAAAATTGAGGATGGAAATGGGGAATGTGTCAAAGAGACAACAACCCGACCATAGAAAAAACACAGCAGCAGAAGGTCACCAACATGTCTTCAATGCAGCGAGAAATTCCCGCACCTAGAGACGTCCTTCAGCTGGCCCCTAAACAAATAAATACTAGTTCAGTGATAATGAACGCCATACTTCCAAATTGTACACAAGAAACTAACATTAAAATAATACATTTGTTAATACAAGACTAACAAGGGCCAGAGGCTCCTGACTTGGGACAGGCGAAAACATGCGGTGGGGTTGAACATGTTTGTGAGATCTCAACCCTCCCCCTATACCTCTAACCAATGTAGAAAAGTAATCGCATAACAATACGCACATTAAAATTCAGTTCAAGAGAAGTCCGAGTCTGATGTCAGAAGATGTAACCAAATAAAATAAACAAAAAGACAATAATACATGAATGACAACAGACTACTAGCAGTTAACTGACATGCCAGCTCCAGCTAAATTAAACTGACTGAAAGATTATGATTTCATCATGTGAACATCAGGCACAATCCTTCCCGTAAGGGGTTTATAATCATACCATCATAACATACATGTTCAGACATGGTTCAACCGATATTTATCTGAAACTGAAATTAAGCTATTTTATATTTTCAGGTTAAAGATATACTGTCCATTTTTATTTGATTCAAATCCAGTGAATTTATAACTTGGTAAAGGTAAGTGAACTGTTTTATTTCTGCCTGAAAGATCTACTGTTCGTTTTTATTTGATTCAAGTCCAGTCAATTTATTACTTTAGTAAAAGTAAGTGAAAATTATAGTCAAATTGTATTGACACGTTTGGTTATTTATTTTATCAAATGAAATTCAGAAATATATTTCAATTGTAAATGTTAAATATTCTTAAAGGGGAGATAATCAAGAAATAACTGGTGAATTCTAAGGAGCATTACACCAGCGCTTATTTCTGTTCTTTTTTGTCCGCACCATATGTAGATATGATTTAAAATTATTCAAGCTACTCTTTAAATCTTTCCATTTTCATCACTTTGATTTTTAATTCTTTTTAAACAGGATTAACATTTGACACTCATCTACTTTTGTGAAAAAAATTGGAAACAAAAAATAACATGACATCATTACAAAATTAATTGCATTTGGGAGTCCAAACCAAACAAAACACAGCAATCATTACAATGTGAGTTGCTTAAAAAGTAAGAGTTTTTAAGAAGTCACTTGTGACGTAGGAAAGAAAGATTGGATGTTAATGTCAATGAGACAGCAACCATTCAATGAAAGAGGTCAACATTGTATTCAACCAATGAAAACTTAGTACTTACATTAATGAGCAACACAAGTGCCACATTTTTAATTTTGTGTTTTGTGTACTGTTGTTTGTCTTTTTCTTTTTAGCCAAATTTTTATTTTGAACATCTATTATTTTTATTTATTAGATCCATGTCCAGTAAATGTGATCCTTGTCCAGTCACGTTACTATTGTAGGTAAGTGTACAGTATATGTGAACTTACACATATGATTATTTACTATTGAAATTTGTTTCCAATGTAAAATATTCAAACTTTATAAGGGGAGATAATCAACATATAGTTTTTACATTCAAAATACCATAACTTCAATGTTTTTATAGTATGATAGTAAACAAGACACAAATAATGTGAGGACATCATTACAATGTTGTTTGCCTTCAAAAATAGATTGGTTGAACTTAAGCATTGAACTTGTGCTAAAGAAAAATAAAGTGAGCTAAATGTCAATGAGACAGCAACCCAACAAAGCAAGAATGGAGAAGTGTACAGGTCAATATATATAAGAGATATGTACAGGTCAATATATAGTCGACAATTCAAAAATAACCTCACATGACAAGGTCTACATTTTCATAAATCTGGCCATAAAATTTAGGATCATTCATGTTAATGAAATAACTAAGAAATAATTCATGGAAGCCATAGATTCTAACACTCTGGATAAAATTCGACTATCAAAGCCTAGGCCATGTAGGCCATGTGTAAATTTCAAACAATCTATGGCTTCTATGAATTATTTCAATTCTAATAGGACAAATACGGTCATAAAAAAACTGAAGCGAGTTTGGGTATCCTGTGTGTGTTCTTTTTTACTCCTTGTTAGATATAGCATTCTAATACATCTGTATCTTGCATGGATTATTTGGTGAATAACCACTTGAAAAAATCTTTTTAATTCTTTCAACATTTTCAATTCTCAAACCCAACATTTGCAATTTTTATTTTCATGTTTTTCACGTAAGCTTCTGTCAAATCCAAAGATGACATTTCGTAACTAAGGAGCCGCCATGTTGCTGAAATCAGAAAACCTTCAAATAATGCAAAAAAAAATAGAAAATAAAGCAAAACTTACATCAAAATCAGTTTTAAAACAATATCATACGAATTTCAATGGTTTAAACAACACACACACATTGATATATTTATATAACAAGTACGAATGAAGTATTTTAAAGTCATACTTCAATTTTTCAAATGTATTGTGCTTAAACAAGTAAATTATATATGATTTATACATTGTAGTTTTTTTTCACAGATGCTTTAGATGATGGCACAACCTCACTTATAAATTAGACTGACCTCAGAGGTACATAAGTATTTATCTTATAGTATGTATTGTATAATATATGTTTTTAAAGACAAATCATTTCCTAAAAACCGCCTCATTGATCTTCAGGGTGTTGTGGTATATTGTGTTCAACTTAAGTGCCAGTCTGCCTAAGAATCAGGCAGTGATGAAAACATGACCAAAAAACCCCACCCAATTTGACATTGATTTCAGTTCATAAAATGTAGTTATGCACAAAAATAACATTCATTTCCGTTTTCTCTTCTGGTAATAGAAGATACAATTTGGCTGAAATGCACTACAAATTAACAAATAAGGGGAGATAACTCTGTAATTTGCTATCATTCTAACCAATTTTCTAACCAAGTTATTTGATATTACCAGACACACACAAACGAAAGACCAATTAATTTTCACTCAGGATGATGGTTAGTATAAAATAGCATGATAATCTCGGTGGTTTTTTTCTGACCATGTTTTGATTTTTACCTAAATTGCCTGATTCTTACAAAGACTGCTGGCACTTAAGGTAGATCACCAGTATATATTTTTTGAGACAGAATTTTTTTATAATTTGCCAAAATGAAGATTTTACTATGCTCTTTTCAAAAATTTAATAAAAAGTATGGGTCACCGTGCTAATTTTCAAGGTATGAGTCGTTGAAAATTGCCAACATTTGGTTAGTTTGTTCATGAAAAAACACATTAGTGTGCATAAAAAAAAATCTATGAGATAGAATTTTGAAATAAATTGTGAGAAGAAAGGTTTCATAATATGTTTTAAGAAAATAAAAAAAAAACTTGTTTTCTTGCTACAAGTAAATATAAAAAATTTCCCTATTAGCCCAGTATAAATTTTGTACTAAAAGAGTTATTTCCCCTTAAATGGCTCATTTGAAAAAAATGATTTTAAAACCATAGAAAATGATATTTGTTAAAATATTTTGTATAATACAGTTGATTAACAAGTTTTCTTTAAATAGAAAAAAACTTCTAACAATTGAATTGCGAATCTGTCTCCAAATTTGCAGATTTAGGCAAATAACTAGACCGATTTTGTACTGTGATTGTACAATCCAAGATGGCGGTATACCATCAATCTACCTTAAGTGTGTGAGGTGGTGGGTTTGAACTGTGGGCAGTTCAATCAAAGACTTGAAAATTAATATTTGCTGCTTCTTCAAAATGAAGTTTTCACATCTGTCTTACAGCCACTTCCTGTTTTCACATCTGTCATACAGCCACTTCCTGTTTTCACATCTGCCATATAGCCACTTCCTGTTTTCACATCTGCCATATGGCCACTTTCTGTTTTCACTTCTGCCATACAGCCACTTCCTGTTTTCACATCTGCAATACAGCCACTTCCTGTTTTCACATCTGCCATACAGCTACTTACTGTTTTTACATCTGCCATACAGCCACTTCCTGTTTACGCATCTGCCATACAGCAACTTCCTGTTTACGAATCTGCCATACAGCCGCTTCCTGTTTTCACATTTACCATACAACCACTTCCTGTTTTCACATCTGCCATACATCCACTTCCTGTTTTCACATCTGCCATACAGCCACTTCCTGTTTTCACATCTGTCATACAGCCACTTCCTGTTGTCACATCTGCCATACTGCAACTTCCTGTTTTCACATCTGTTAACCAGCCACTTCATGTTTTCACATCTGCCATACTGCATCGTCCTGTTTTCACATCTGCCATACTGCAACTTCCTGTTTTCACATCTGTCATACAGCCACTTCCTGTTTTTACATCTGCCATACAGCCCTTCCTGTTTTCACATCTGTCATACAGCCACTTCCTGTTGGTTGATAGTTTGAAATAATACAACACTCATTTTACAATGAACATTTCTTTTTCTTTGCATCTATATGGAAGGGAATGCTTTTATATCTGATGAGCAGCTTGGTAATGTTGATTTGTAGAATGTTAGCAATTTTTGTTTCTACAGTGCAACTTCTTTCTGTTAACCAATAGTTTTAAATTATACAACATTGATTGTACAGAGAAAATGTTCATGGAAATGCATGTTATGATAAACAATGATACAAGAATGCCTAGATAAAAAAACAAAGATATAAACAATTACAGGACGTCCATCAGCCTTCAACAATAAGCAAAACCAATGCCATACGATGATGAGGAGTTGTGGTATGATTAACAATGATACAATTATTCCTTATCCATAGGACACAGTTATAAACAATAACAGGACGTCCATCAGCCTTCATCAATGAGCAAAACCCATACCATATAATCATCTATAAAAAGCCTTGGTATGATAAAATGTAAAACATTTCAAAGGAAAAAACGCACAGCCTACTACAACAATGAAGTAAAAACAAATATGGTACAAAATTAAAGGTCCTGGCTGCAGACAGGCACATAAAGAATAAAAAAAATATTGAATTTAATGTAGATATAGGAAGATGTGGTGTGAGTGCCAATGAGACAACTCTCCATCCAAATAACAATTTAAAAATTAAACCATTATAGGTTAAAGTACGGCCTTCAACACGGAGCCTTGGCTCACACCGAACAACAAGCTATAAAGGGCCCCAAAATTACTAGTGTAAAACCATTCAAACGGGAAAACCAACGGTATAATCTATATATGACTGTTCTAGTTGATTATAGACAGTGTTTCGAGAAGCTGAAAAATGATATTTAATATTCAGATATTTTTCTGTGTGTCTTAATGCTGGTAAATAAAACTTTTGAAATTGCTAGGTCTGGGAAAGTGCAATAGATGTTCTGGTGTTCGATGGAAAGAGTCCCACCCTGTTTGTAGAATACATTTGTACCTCATTTAGGTATGTGATTAGATTTTTAAGGTTTTGAGTTCAGTTCATTAAATTAAATAGTGCAGAAAAGTTGAGATAAACTACTGTTTCAATGCTATTATATATTATTTGAATGAAATAAGAAGATGAAAATATTAGGTCAGTATTTTACCACCCATATTGATCATGTATTTTCAATAGGCAATAACACAAATACCTCAATTAAAATTCAACAGTATATACTGAATATAACTTTTCTTTTCTATTTTTAGGCTATAATGGAGGATTGGAATAGTGGAAGATTTACTTAATAGTCTCCTTGCCATTTGTTGTTTTGTTCCCCATTATTGTACAATTAGTTTTAGCCGCTATAATGGAGTATTGGAATGAGGTACGATTTACTTAATAGTCTCCTTGTCATGTGTAGTTTTGTTCCCCATTATTGTACAATTGGATACAAGTATGTGATAACTTGAGATAAAAACTAGTAGAATTCTAAGTGAACTACCAAACTACTTATTCCAAAAACAAAATAATACAAAACTGGGACAAAGCAAGGTGCACTCGAAACATTTGACACTTTTACTCATTACACGGGTGACACAAAAAGGATTTGAATCAGTATTCAGTAACTAAACAAAACAAACAAAAATGCAGTTTAAAAAATTAAGCGAATATTTTTCAAGTATGAATGTACATGATGTATGAGGGGGTGGACAGCTTCTGAAGGAGGTGGGAGGTGGGAGGCGGTACCGTAGGTTGGAGAGAAAAAGAAGATTATAAAAGTTGGTGGTGGGAAATAGTGTATTATTTATGTAGTACCTTCAGAATCCTTGTTTACAATGTCAAATATGTAACTCTAAGTAGGTCTGTAGAGTTATTTGAAAAAAATATTGGGACAATTTTTCTAAATAAAAAAAAATAAAATACAGAAGTTATTTCCCCTTGTCATTGTTAAGTTTATGTGAGTTGAATAAGACCAATCTATTTTATGGTATAAAGAGCTAACTGATCGATACAACACCCTTTTTTAAAAGGACAAAAGTAGGGGCAATTAAAGGACTAAGTGAATGAAACACAACTACATGTCTTCAAAAGGCAATTAAAGGACTTAGTGAATGAAAAACACAACTACATGTCTTAAAAAGGAAAAAAGTAGGGGCAACTAAAGGACTAAGTGTATAACATGTCTTTAAAGGACAATGGTCAAAGTCCAGAAAATACTACAAGAAAGAAAATTCAAGGATATGCCAAATCTAGTCCATGATTTTATAAAAAAAATATTTTTTTGAAGGTTAACAATTTTGTCAAGCCTGCGACTGTAGTCCTGAAGTCGCAGAAAGCTCGAGATAGGGATAGTGATCCGATGGCGGCTAACGTCTTAAAAGCTTCATATTTTAGAAGGTTGAAGATCTGGATGCTTCATACTTTGTTACAGATGCCTCATGTTATGAAGTTTCATGGTCATTTCCATGGTTCAGTGACTACTTGAAAACAATATTTTTTGTAATGTTAAATTCTCTCTTATTATAAGTAATAGGATTACTATATTTGGTATGTGTGTACCTTGCAAGGTCTTCATGCCCGTTAGACACTTTTCACTTGACCTCGACCTCATTTCATGAATCAGTGAACAAGGTTAAGTTTTGGTGGTCAGGTCCATATCTCAGATACTATAAGCAATAGATCTAGTATATTCAGTGTATGGAAGGACTGTAAAGTGTATATGTCCAACTAACAGGTGTCATCTGACCTTGAACTCATTTTCATGGTTCAGTGGTTACAGTAAGGTTTTTGTGTTTTGGTCTATTTTTCTTATACTGTATGCAATAGGTCTACCATATTAAGTGTATGGAATGATTGTAAGGTGTACATGTCTAGCTGGCAGGTGTCATCTGACCATGACCGCATTTTCATGGTTCAGTGGTCAAAGTTCAGTTTTTGAGTTTTGGTCTTTTTATTTAATACTTTATGCAATATGTCAACTATATTTGTTGTATGGAAATATTTCATGATGTATATGTCAATTGCACAGGTTTTATTTGACATTGACTTCATTTTCACAGTTCATTGCTCAGTGTTAAGTTTTTGTGTTTTGGTCTGGTATTCTTAAACTATAACCAATAGGTGAACTATATCTGTTGTTAGGAAGAATTGTTAGCTGTACATGCCTTGACATCATTTTCATGGTTCATTGGTCAATGTTTAGTTTTCTTGGTTAAAATGTTAAGTTTATGTGACAGTTGTGATAAAGCTTTTTTTTAAGGACTATCAACATAATATCAATGATTAGTAAAGAAGGCGAGACATTTCAGTGTGTGCACTCTTGGTGTTTTTCTTTATAATATAAAATGCATAAATCCCAACAATTTTATGATATTTAAAGAAATCCTCTCTGTCTGTTATTTGAAGGAAGGATACTACTGATATATGTAGGCATTGCTAAACAGAAGAAAACATAATTATTACCAAATTTAACAGTAAGGACATTCATTACAATATATTTTTATTACGGTTTACTTACAGAAACTTACTACAGCTGCTGGGAATAGAGATATAGAAGCCTTAAAATTATGTCTACAGAATGGTGCAGACATTGATTATCAAGATGTAGGTAAAATAGTCACATTCAAAACTACCTTATTTTAATAATTCATAGAAAAATCATTTGAAGATACAGCCTTTTATGGTACATGTACAAAAAAGACACAAAACTACATGTTACTTAAAATTAAAGCACAGTGAAACAGTGAAAACTATAAAAAAAACTTCAAAATGTTGAATATTGTACATAAACACACGACAACAATTTACTTTAGAACTATAATAACAGAAGTATAAAAAATAAAAAAACAAGTTGCTTCAGAACATAACAGATTGTACATAAGCAGTATAAAACAAACAAAGTTCTAAAAATTACTTCAGAACATAACAAATTGTACACAAGCAGTATTAAACACACAACCACAGGTTACTTCAGAACATAACAGATTGTACATTAGCGGTATAAAACACATAACAAGTTACATCAGAACATAACAGATTGTACATAAGCAGTATAAAACACTCAACCACAGGTTACTTCAGAACATAACAGATTGTACATCAACAGTATAAAATATACAACTGCAAGTTACCTTAGAACATAACAGATTGTACACAAGCAGTATAAAACACATAACAACAAGTTACTTCAGAACATAACAGATTGTACACCAGCAGTATAAAACACACAACAACATGTTACTCCAGAACATAACAGATTGTACATTAGCAGTATAAAACACATAACTACAAGTTACTTCTGAAATAATATAATAATATTTATCGCTATTTTGTGCATTTTTCCTTGGATATTTTTTTGTGATAATTTTCATACCATGCTACTCGCTTGAGATGGAAATGTATTGCTAGAAACTAAGGAGCCACGTGGCGTTGCTAATGAAATTGACATGAAATTGACAAAGTTGTCATAGGTAAAATAACGATAAACAGATTATCATTGGTCATCTCAACTCGATTGCTTTTCTTGCTTTCGCCGTGACTGGCTCAAGCGAGAAAATTAATCTTGTTGAGATCACCAACGATAATCTATAAATCTGTATGGAAACTGATATTTATATCATTATACTGAATTCGATATTAAATCAAAATCTGTTTTTAATTTAACAGTTTTAATGAGAGAGAAAATATGCATAAAGGTATTTTTTTTCTCTCGTTAATTGTTTTTGTTTGTTTTGAATTATAGTTGATAAAGTTCTTTACAAGACCATTTTTTACACCAAGGTTTAACAGCGGAAGTAAAACAAATATCACACATGTATGTTATTGCTTCACTTTGACCACATTCCTTAATATATACAAAATTATATTGTTAATTAGACAAGAATCATATAAAGTGGGGTCTCATTTTGTTTGTCTCCTCGAACTAAATCAGGAAATGTAACTATTTTTCATATTTCTTTGAAAAAGTTACTTTTTAAAAAATTGATCATTATTCTGAATCATGTTAATCAGACAGATTTAATCATTATATTAACAAATACTTGTTAGGATTATATAAAGTGAGATGTCATTTTACTCAGAGATTTGTAATGAAAAGTAAAATCACAAAAATACTGAACTCAGAGGAAAATCAATTTGGAAAGTCCATAATCACATGGCAAAATCAAAAAATCAAGAATCCATTGATATAAATATTTTATTCATTTCTTAAAAAAAAATTTAACATGACAGTTGAATAATTATACTGAATCTACACTTAAATCCTGTTGTTAATTAGACAGTTTAACGAACAAATATTTGTAAGAATCATATAAAGTGGGGTCTCATTTTACTTGTTATGTTCTACTGAATCCATTGATATAATTATTTTACACATTTTTGAAAAAAAAATTAAATCTTCAGCTATCAGGTTTAATTGAAGTTTTGACATTTCACAACAAAACATGTTTATTTAGTGTTTATATACAATATAAATACAAGTGTGACTGGTCATTTTATTCAGTTTTGACCACTGATTCATGTGATATATATTTAGTTTATATTTATTACACAACATTGTCCAGTTTATCAGACAAGTTTTGATGTCAGTTGTATTATTCCAGGCAAAAGGATACACAGCATTAATGTTTGTTGCCTTGAATGGATACCTGGAGGTCTGTAGATTCCTCATTGATAGAGGATGTAAGATCGACATCACAGCAACAGTATGTTATCTACTTAGTCTGATCACATTACTATTAATCTACACTAAATCATGTTGTTAATTAGACAGTTTTAACGAACAAATATTTGTAAGAATCATATAAAGTGGGGTCTCATTTTGTTTGTTTTGTTCTACTGAATCCATTGATATAATCATTTTACACATTTCTTGAAAAAAATATTTTTTTAAGATATCAGGTTTAATGGAAGTTCTGACATCTCACAACAAAACATGTTTATTTAGTGTTTATATACAATATAAATACAAGTGTGACTGGTCATTTTATTCAGTTTTGACCACTGATTCATGTGATATATTTTGTTTATATTTATTACACAACATTGTCCAGTTTATCAGACAAGTTTTGATGTCAGTTGTATTATTCCAGAGAGATGGAGAGACAGCATTAATGTTTGCTGCCAGGAGAGGACACCTGGAGGTCTGTAGACTCCTCATTGATACAGGATGTAAGATCGACATCACATCAACAGTATGTTATCTACTTAGTCTGATCACATTACTATTAATCTACACTAAATCATGTTGTTAATTAGACAGTTTTAACGAACAAATATTTGTAATAATTATATCAAGTGGGGTCTCATTTTACTCGTATTATTGTTCTGAATCAGAAAATATAACTACTTTTCATGTTTCTTAAAAAAAATATTTTATTAAAATGAACAATTATACTGAATCTACACTTAATCCTGTTGTTAATCAGACAGTTTTAATGAACAAATATGTGTAAGAATCATATAATGTGGGGTCTCATTTTACTTGTTTTGTTCTACTGAATCCATTGATATAATTATTTTACACATTTCTTGAAAAAAATATTTTTTTAAGATATCAGGTTTAATGGAAGTTTTGACATTTCACAACATAACATGTTTATTTATTGTTTATATACAATATAAATACAAGTGTGACTGGTCATTTTATTCAGTTTTGACCACTGATTTATGTGATATATATTTTGTTTATATTTATTACACAACAATGTCCAGTTTATCAGACAAGTTTTGATGTCAGTTGTATTATTCCAGGAGGATGGAGAGACAGCATTAATGTTTGCTGCCAGGTTTGGACGCCTGGAGATCTGTCGTCTCCTCATTGATAGAGGATGTAAGATCGACATCACATCAGTATGTTATCTACTTAGTCTGATCACATTACTATTAATCTACACTAAATCATGTTGTTAATCAGACAGGTTTAATGAACAAATATTTGTAATAATTATATAAAGTGGGGTCTCATTTTGCTTGTTTTGTTCTACTGAATCCATTGATATAATTATTTTACACATCTCTTGAAAATTTTTTTTTTAAGATATCAGGTTTAATGGAAATTTTGACATTTCACAACAAAACATGTTTATTTATTGTTTATATACAATATAAATACTAGTGTGACTGGTCATTTTATTCAGTTTTGACCACTGATTCATGTGATATATATTTTGTTTATATTTATTACACAACATTGTCCAGTTTATCAGACAAGTTTTAATGTCAGTTGTAGGATATGTTGTATATTATTGATATTGACAACAAAGTATTGTACATTATAGTTACATGTTATTTGGTTATATTATAGAACCGTGGATTCACAGCTTTACATTATGCTGCTGAGGAGGGATATCTACAGATCACAAGATGTCTGGTAGAAAGAGGTGCCAGTCCCTTGGTTACAACACATAAGGTAATATTTTATGGTATATACCCAGTGTCCAACTATTTTAAAAAAAGTAATGAATCACTGAAATAATGTATACAATTTGTTGGGGTAAATTGATTTTTTCAAGGCTATAGTCAAAAGTCATATGATTGTGTAAATTGGACTTAAAATATGAAAAAGTTATATAGACTTGAATGGCTTAATTTAACTATAAAACACAAAGACATAGACTATCATACTGGCTGTAATTAAAGTCAGTGTAAACAAACAACTTGTCAAACAAAACTTGCACCAATCCGTTGTCATGACAATCATAACAAAGACTAATTACTAGACAATATTTGTATGTTCAATAAGGAGGAAATAAAATTGTTTAAAATTTTATATTGTGTTGGCACTTTGAAAATAATTTGAAAGAGATGATCCTATTAAGACTATATTTTTACTTCAAATTCCTGTATTCAAGCTGTCTAGTAGCAGAGATACAAAAAATGCTGAAAAAGAACAATATAAAGATATAGGTGGGTGTATTCAAGCTGTGTAATGGCAGAGATACATCTTTGTCACAATTTATTTATCATGTTTATGTATTTATTTAAACAATACCAGTGATAACACTAAAAACTATAAAATGCTGTAAAATAACAATTTAAAGATATAGGAGGGTATAGATAGGGTATACAAATATAGGAGGGTAAGGATGGGGAATATAGATATAGGAGGGTATGGTTGGGTGTACAAATATAGGAGGGTAAGGATGGGGAATATAGATATAGGAGGGTATGGATGGGGTATACAGATATAGGAGGATGTGGATGGGGTATACAGATATAGGAGGGTGTACATGGGGTATACAGATATAGGTGGGTATGGATGGGGTATACAGATACAGGAGGGTGTGGATAGGGTATACAGATATAGGAAATTGTGGATTTGGTATAAATATATAGAAGGATGTGGATGGGGTATACATATATAGGGGGATGTGGATGGGGTATACAGATATAGGAGGATGTGTATGGGCTATACAAACATAAGAGGGTGTATATATAGATGATAATTAAGGTAATGTATGTAAAGACAACTGTTTAGCCATTACACTTATATACAACTTATGTATTTCCACCCATGGCAACGTCACTGACAATATGACATTGAAAATGGACAAGTACAATAGTACGGATGATATGTGCCAGCGACAATCTCAACAGCAGATTGGCTATACATATATATAGGAGAATTTGGATAGTGTATGCAGACATAGGA
>NC_086383.1:71017652-71038360 GCF_036588685.1 Mytilus trossulus
CTTTTGGTGGCTGAATAGCCTCTGCAGACTGAAGTCTGGAACAGTTTACTTCTTCTTTGGTGTCTTCTTGGCTTTTGGTTTGGCTGCCTTCTTTTTGGCTGGTGACTTGGCTGCTGGCTTCTTTGGCTTGGCTGCTTTCTTTGCTGCTGGTTTTTTTGCTTTTGGTTTGGCCGCCTTTTTCTCTCCAGCTGGTTTCTTTGCTGCTGGCTTCTTTTTCTTGGGTGTGGTCTTTGCCTTCTTAGGCTTGGCGGCCTTAGGTTTGGCTGCTTTTTTTGCCTTTGCTGGCTTCTTTTTAACCACTTTAGCCTCTCCAATTCTGAAAGAGCCGGATGCTCCAGTTCCCTTGGACTGCTTCAAACTGTTGTTCTTAACTCCGGCTCTGAGTGCAAGTTTTAAATGAGCATTTACTGACTTGGCATCTTTTCCGACGTTGAAGTTGGCCATGATGTACTTCAGAATTGCTTGCCTTGAGGAACCTCCACGTTCTTTCAAAGCGGCGATGGCTTTTCCAATCATCTCGCTGTATTTAGGATGTGCGGAAGGCTTCTTTGGCTTGGCTGCTGCCTTTTTCTTTGGTGATTTAGCTGGTGCTACTGCTGGTGCTGCTGTTGCGTCTGCCATTTTGAATGATTCAAAATATTATCCTTTACGAAGTTTATACTACGAATAACGATTTGAAAATAACGCCATTCCAGGCCTCGTTTATTTATAACAGACGAACGCGGACCTCGACGAAGACACCCTTAAAAATAACTTGTAAAATCCATTACGCGATCTCGGTAAAATGATTATGTGCTTCTTCGAAGACTTTTATGATAATTTATAGTATAATTCTATCAAAAACATTCACATATAGCATACCAAATTGCTCAACAGTCATTAATCTTGCATGTTAGATAAACTGTGTATTTTTCGATGTACACAGTAAAAAGATATTAATAGTTAAAGTAGAACCGACTGAATTGTCTTCGCAGGTATGTTGACAGAAAATTTACGAGTTTTTCTCATTACACAAATATTCTATCGTCGTAAAATTGTACAGCGGAAGAAAAATCATTTCTCTCTAGGTTTCTTTCCGTTTTTATTCACTGGAAGCATGTTCCTCCTCGTAATAAGTTTGTTTCCAGCTAGAGGGAAACACACAAAAAGTTCACGCGCCATTGTTTAATTGCAGATTTTTACTAAAACTTCAAATAACATTTTTATTCAACCCGAGCGAAATTTCGCAAACATTCAAGATTCGAATGAACAAACCCAATATCTAGAATACGAATTTGAAACATCTTTTTATTTAATTTAGCGTTGGGAACTTTTCAGAGAGCGACTTTGTTTTCAGTGGATCTCAGGCACTGAACAACTGTTCTGTATGATGCGTATTCGCTTTTATTTCCATTTTCATGTACAATTTGCGCTCTTTCAAGTCAAAAACTCGAATATGTCTTATAGAATATACCATATTTTTCAACAAAATATATTTAATTAATTTTATTATCAATAACCGATGATCAGAGCTCAAAGTGGCCTGGCCGCCTGAAAGTTTCGATACAAACAAAAACAAAACACGAAGATTTTTGTAGTTTTATAATTCGAAAGTGGTACATATCATTTGTATCTTAATTGACAATTACAAAAGTTCATTTATTTCCCCTAAAAAAGGGGAATGTGTGTCACAGTGAAGACTCTAGCTATACATATGCATTATACCTATATAAGCTATGCAAGTGAACCCAGAACCGGTAACGGGTGAAGCAGCATCCCGTGACACGGACGATTAAAAAGAGACGGAAGGACAAAAACACATCAGTGTGAACCATTGGACTTTGGGCAAAACATTTTCCCACTGTATTGAACTAAACCGCCAGCCCCTCCCCCTTTTTCCAAAAAAAACAAAATCCGGAGAAAAAAGGGGGGATATATAATAGGGTTCTCTTTTGAAGACATATTAGCATAGCGTTTAATGGATGTTAGTACAAGATGTAATATGCTGTGTGTGTGGTTTTCTTCTTCATTAAGGCCAAATAAAAAAGAATATGTGTGCTTCCTACTCCCTATCTACCTTATATTTTAAGCTTAGTCATAGCATACCTTAAAGATTTTTTTTTTTTTTATCATTTTCCAATAAGCACAGATTTTTCAGTCTCCCATGTACGTATATACTAGTAGGCTATGTTTGTGTGTGTCGTTAAGGTGCTGTCATTTCAATATGAAAATAAAGAAGGAGATGTGGTATGATTGCCAATGAGACAACTATCCACCATAGTTCAAATGAAGTGGATGTAAGCAATTATAGACAACTGTATAGATGATCTTCAAAAATGAGAGAAAAAAACCTATACCGTGAACCTACAATTCACGCGATACCTGTTATCAGAGAAATAACTTTTTCTTACTTTTGTACCACTGTCCGTCCATCCATCCTTGTGTTTGTTCATCACAGTAGTCACATGTGACGTCACTGTATTGTTTCGGGTTTATTCACCTCGCGTGCTGTCGACAGATTAAAACGACATAGCAAAGATACAGTCAAGTCGTCACACACTAAATAACAGAGAGAAAAAAGAAGAGAAAAATCACAGGACAACCATTTGAAAGAAACATAGAAACAAGTAGGTGCATTTATTTTATACACGAGTAAAACAAAGGTGAAATTCTAAAGGTAGAGAATAGTGAAATTTGCATAATAAATCGCAGGTAATAAAATGACAAAATAATTGCAGAACTGTTAAATGTTGAACAAAAACCTCCGTACTTTAGAGTTTCCTTCTAAATTTTAATACACAATATTATTGTAGTAATTTTGACAAATAATAAATAAAAAAATAAATATATATAACAGACAAACGTCACTGCATTCATTTGCTACTAATCTGATTTTGACGATACGTTATACATCTTTTGTATTGTGTACATTTTAACAGTTTATTTATATAGTACTGAAAAAAAGTACTGAGTTTAATTTCAGAGTTACCTCCCCATTGGCTAGTTGATATGAAATAGTGAGCCAACCTTTGACTTTGCATACGTGTAGAAAAAGTCCAACTAAAAATGTCAGTCAAGTTGAACACGAAGAAGAAGAGAGAAATGGAAAAACTCATATAATGACAAAAATGATTTTTCGGTTGAAGGTTAGCTGTGTGATTTTGACCCCCTTCCCCCTTAAAAAAGAGCACAATAAAACCCTAGCATGACTTCCTATATTCGTAGATTGTCATTCTAACGAAAACTGATTAGAAAAAGTTTTATTCAGTTCTAACAAGTGCGTGAAAATACACTGATATAACTTTAATGGTGCCTAACTACACAAAAAATATCCAAAAAAAACAGCTGCATACTTAGGTGTTAGAAATAGTATAGTCATAAGGAGTGAAATAAAACAAACAATGGAAATAATTTGACCAAAAAAATATTTCAGAGACCAGTGCAAAGTTCAGAGAAAGTAGGGCTCAGCTAGATTTAGTTTGATAACTAATGTACAACAATTGTAGATTCTTTTTGAATAAATTGGGTAGCCCTTAAAAGGGCTTTTGGTGGCTGAATAGCCTCTGCAGACTGAAGTCTGGAACAGTTTACTTCTTCTTTGGTGTCTTCTTGGCTTTTGGTTTGGCTGCCTTCTTTTTGGCTGGTGACTTGGCTGCTGGCTTCTTTGGCTTGGCTGCTTTCTTTGCTGCTGGTTTTTTTGCTTTTGGTTTGGCCGCCTTTTTCTCTCCAGCTGGTTTCTTTGCTGCTGGCTTCTTTTTCTTGGGTGTGGTCTTTGCCTTCTTAGGCTTGGCGGCCTTAGGTTTGGCTGCTTTTTTTGCCTTTGCTGGCTTCTTTTTAACCACTTTAGCCTCTCCAATTCTGAAAGAGCCGGATGCTCCAGTTCCCTTGGACTGCTTCAAACTGTTGTTCTTAACTCCGGCTCTGAGTGCAAGTTTTAAATGAGCATTTACTGACTTGGCATCTTTTCCGACGTTGAAGTTGGCCATGATGTACTTCAGAATTGCTTGCCTTGAGGAACCTCCACGTTCTTTCAAAGCGGCGATGGCTTTTCCAATCATCTCGCTGTATTTAGGATGTGCGGAAGGCTTCTTTGGCTTGGCTGCTGCCTTTTTCTTTGGTGATTTAGCTGGTGCTACTGCTGGTGCTGCTGTTGCGTCTGCCATTTTGAATGATTCAAAATATTATCCTTTACGAAGTTTATACTACGAATAACGATTTGAAAATAACGCCATTCCAGGCCTCGTTTATTTATAACAGACGAACGCGGACCTCGACGAAGACACCCTTAAAAATAACTTGTAAAATCCATTACGCGATCTCGGTAAAATGATTATGTGCTTCTTCGAAGACTTTTATGATAATTTATAGTATAATTCTATCAAAAACATTCACATATAGCATACCAAATTGCTCAACAGTCATTAATCTTGCATGTTAGATAAACTGTGTATTTTTCGATGTACACAGTAAAAAGATATTAATAGTTAAAGTAGAACCGACTGAATTGTCTTCGCAGGTATGTTGACAGAAAATTTACGAGTTTTTCTCATTACACAAATATTCTATCGTCGTAAAATTGTACAGCGGAAGAAAAATCATTTCTCTCTAGGTTTCTTTCCGTTTTTATTCACTGGAAGCATGTTCCTCCTCGTAATAAGTTTGTTTCCAGCTAGAGGGAAACACACAAAAAGTTCACGCGCCATTGTTTAATTGCAGATTTTTACTAAAACTTCAAATAACATTTTTATTCAACCCGAGCGAAATTTCGCAAACATTCAAGATTCGAATGAACAAACCCAATATCTAGAATACGAATTTGAAACATCTTTTTATTTAATTTAGCGTTGGGAACTTTTCAGAGAGCGACTTTGTTTTCAGTGGATCTCAGGCACTGAACAACTGTTCTGTATGATGCGTATTCGCTTTTATTTCCATTTTCATGTACAATTTGCGCTCTTTCAAGTCAAAAACTCGAATATGTCTTATAGAATATACCATATTTTTCAACAAAATATATTTAATTAATTTTATTATCAATAACCGATGATCAGAGCTCAAAGTGGCCTGGCCGCCTGAAAGTTTCGATACAAACAAAAACAAAACACGAAGATTTTTGTAGTTTTATAATTCGAAAGTGGTACATATCATTTGTATCTTAATTGACAATTACAAAAGTTCATTTATTTCCCCTAAAAAAGGGGAATGTGTGTCACAGTGAAGACTCTAGCTATACATATGCATTATACCTATATAAGCTATGCAAGTGAACCCAGAACCGGTAACGGGTGAAGCAGCATCCCGTGACACGGACGATTAAAAAGAGACGGAAGGACAAAAACACATCAGTGTGAACCATTGGACTTTGGGCAAAACATTTTCCCACTGTATTGAACTAAACCGCCAGCCCCTCCCCCTTTTTCCAAAAAAAACAAAATCCGGAGAAAAAAGGGGGGATATATAATAGGGTTCTCTTTTGAAGACATATTAGCATAGCGTTTAATGGATGTTAGTACAAGATGTAATATGCTGTGTGTGTGGTTTTCTTCTTCATTAAGGCCAAATAAAAAAGAATATGTGTGCTTCCTACTCCCTATCTACCTTATATTTTAAGCTTAGTCATAGCATACCTTAAAGATTTTTTTTTTTTTTATCATTTTCCAATAAGCACAGATTTTTCAGTCTCCCATGTACGTATATACTAGTAGGCTATGTTTGTGTGTGTCGTTAAGGTGCTGTCATTTCAATATGAAAATAAAGAAGGAGATGTGGTATGATTGCCAATGAGACAACTATCCACCATAGTTCAAATGAAGTGGATGTAAGCAATTATAGACAACTGTATAGATGATCTTCAAAAATGAGAGAAAAAAACCTATACCGTGAACCTACAATTCACGCGATACCTGTTATCAGAGAAATAACTTTTTCTTACTTTTGTACCACTGTCCGTCCATCCATCCTTGTGTTTGTTCATCACAGTAGTCACATGTGACGTCACTGTATTGTTTCGGGTTTATTCACCTCGCGTGCTGTCGACAGATTAAAACGACATAGCAAAGATACAGTCAAGTCGTCACACACTAAATAACAGAGAGAAAAAAGAAGAGAAAAATCACAGGACAACCATTTGAAAGAAACATAGAAACAAGTAGGTGCATTTATTTTATACACGAGTAAAACAAAGGTGAAATTCTAAAGGTAGAGAATAGTGAAATTTGCATAATAAATCGCAGGTAATAAAATGACAAAATAATTGCAGAACTGTTAAATGTTGAACAAAAACCTCCGTACTTTAGAGTTTCCTTCTAAATTTTAATACACAATATTATTGTAGTAATTTTGACAAATAATAAATAAAAAAATAAATATATATAACAGACAAACGTCACTGCATTCATTTGCTACTAATCTGATTTTGACGATACGTTATACATCTTTTGTATTGTGTACATTTTAACAGTTTATTTATATAGTACTGAAAAAAAGTACTGAGTTTAATTTCAGAGTTACCTCCCCATTGGCTAGTTGATATGAAATAGTGAGCCAACCTTTGACTTTGCATACGTGTAGAAAAAGTCCAACTAAAAATGTCAGTCAAGTTGAACACGAAGAAGAAGAGAGAAATGGAAAAACTCATATAATGACAAAAATGATTTTTCGGTTGAAGGTTAGCTGTGTGATTTTGACCCCCTTCCCCCTTAAAAAAGAGCACAATAAAACCCTAGCATGACTTCCTATATTCGTAGATTGTCATTCTAACGAAAACTGATTAGAAAAAGTTTTATTCAGTTCTAACAAGTGCGTGAAAATACACTGATATAACTTTAATGGTGCCTAACTACACAAAAAATATCCAAAAAAAACAGCTGCATACTTAGGTGTTAGAAATAGTATAGTCATAAGGAGTGAAATAAAACAAACAATGGAAATAATTTGACCAAAAAAATATTTCAGAGACCAGTGCAAAGTTCAGAGAAAGTAGGGCTCAGCTAGATTTAGTTTGATAACTAATGTACAACAATTGTAGATTCTTTTTGAATAAATTGGGTAGCCCTTAAAAGGGCTTTTGGTGGCTGAATAGCCTCTGCAGACTGAAGTCTGGAACAGTTTACTTCTTCTTTGGTGTCTTCTTGGCTTTTGGTTTGGCTGCCTTCTTTTTGGCTGGTGACTTGGCTGCTGGCTTCTTTGGCTTGGCTGCTTTCTTTGCTGCTGGTTTTTTTGCTTTTGGTTTGGCCGCCTTTTTCTCTCCAGCTGGTTTCTTTGCTGCTGGCTTCTTTTTCTTGGGTGTGGTCTTTGCCTTCTTAGGCTTGGCGGCCTTAGGTTTGGCTGCTTTTTTTGCCTTTGCTGGCTTCTTTTTAACCACTTTAGCCTCTCCAATTCTGAAAGAGCCGGATGCTCCAGTTCCCTTGGACTGCTTCAAACTGTTGTTCTTAACTCCGGCTCTGAGTGCAAGTTTTAAATGAGCATTTACTGACTTGGCATCTTTTCCGACGTTGAAGTTGGCCATGATGTACTTCAGAATTGCTTGCCTTGAGGAACCTCCACGTTCTTTCAAAGCGGCGATGGCTTTTCCAATCATCTCGCTGTATTTAGGATGTGCGGAAGGCTTCTTTGGCTTGGCTGCTGCCTTTTTCTTTGGTGATTTAGCTGGTGCTACTGCTGGTGCTGCTGTTGCGTCTGCCATTTTGAATGATTCAAAATATTATCCTTTACGAAGTTTATACTACGAATAACGATTTGAAAATAACGCCATTCCAGGCCTCGTTTATTTATAACAGACGAACGCGGACCTCGACGAAGACACCCTTAAAAATAACTTGTAAAATCCATTACGCGATCTCGGTAAAATGATTATGTGCTTCTTCGAAGACTTTTATGATAATTTATAGTATAATTCTATCAAAAACATTCACATATAGCATACCAAATTGCTCAACAGTCATTAATCTTGCATGTTAGATAAACTGTGTATTTTTCGATGTACACAGTAAAAAGATATTAATAGTTAAAGTAGAACCGACTGAATTGTCTTCGCAGGTATGTTGACAGAAAATTTACGAGTTTTTCTCATTACACAAATATTCTATCGTCGTAAAATTGTACAGCGGAAGAAAAATCATTTCTCTCTAGGTTTCTTTCCGTTTTTATTCACTGGAAGCATGTTCCTCCTCGTAATAAGTTTGTTTCCAGCTAGAGGGAAACACACAAAAAGTTCACGCGCCATTGTTTAATTGCAGATTTTTACTAAAACTTCAAATAACATTTTTATTCAACCCGAGCGAAATTTCGCAAACATTCAAGATTCGAATGAACAAACCCAATATCTAGAATACGAATTTGAAACATCTTTTTATTTAATTTAGCGTTGGGAACTTTTCAGAGAGCGACTTTGTTTTCAGTGGATCTCAGGCACTGAACAACTGTTCTGTATGATGCGTATTCGCTTTTATTTCCATTTTCATGTACAATTTGCGCTCTTTCAAGTCAAAAACTCGAATATGTCTTATAGAATATACCATATTTTTCAACAAAATATATTTAATTAATTTTATTATCAATAACCGATGATCAGAGCTCAAAGTGGCCTGGCCGCCTGAAAGTTTCGATACAAACAAAAACAAAACACGAAGATTTTTGTAGTTTTATAATTCGAAAGTGGTACATATCATTTGTATCTTAATTGACAATTACAAAAGTTCATTTATTTCCCCTAAAAAAGGGGAATGTGTGTCACAGTGAAGACTCTAGCTATACATATGCATTATACCTATATAAGCTATGCAAGTGAACCCAGAACCGGTAACGGATGAAGCAGCATCCCGTGACACGGACGATTAAAAAGAGACGGAAGGACAAAAACACATCAGTGTGAACCATTGGACTTTGGGCAAAACATTTTCCCACTGTATTGAACTAAACCGCCAGCCCCTCCCCCTTTTTCCAAAAAAAACAAAATCCGGAGAAAAAAGGGGGGATATATAATAGGGTTCTCTTTTGAAGACATATTAGCATAGCGTTTAATGGATGTTAGTACAAGATGTAATATGCTGTGTGTGTGGTTTTCTTCTTCATTAAGGCCAAATAAAAAAGAATATGTGTGCTTCCTACTCCCTATCTACCTTATATTTTAAGCTTAGTCATAGCATACCTTAAAGATTTTTTTTTTTTTTATCATTTTCCAATAAGCACAGATTTTTCAGTCTCCCATGTACGTATATACTAGTAGGCTATGTTTGTGTGTGTCGTTAAGGTGCTGTCATTTCAATATGAAAATAAAGAAGGAGATGTGGTATGATTGCCAATGAGACAACTATCCACCATAGTTCAAATGAAGTGGATGTAAGCAATTATAGACAACTGTATAGATGATCTTCAAAAATGAGAGAAAAAAACCTATACCGTGAACCTACAATTCACGCGATACCTGTTATCAGAGAAATAACTTTTTCTTACTTTTGTACCACTGTCCGTCCATCCATCCTTGTGTTTGTTCATCACAGTAGTCACATGTGACGTCACTGTATTGTTTCGGGTTTATTCACCTCGCGTGCTGTCGACAGATTAAAACGACATAGCAAAGATACAGTCAAGTCGTCACACACTAAATAACAGAGAGAAAAAAGAAGAGAAAAATCACAGGACAACCATTTGAAAGAAACATAGAAACAAGTAGGTGCATTTATTTTATACACGAGTAAAACAAAGGTGAAATTCTAAAGGTAGAGAATAGTGAAATTTGCATAATAAATCGCAGGTAATAAAATGACAAAATAATTGCAGAACTGTTAAATGTTGAACAAAAACCTCCGTACTTTAGAGTTTCCTTCTAAATTTTAATACACAATATTATTGTAGTAATTTTGACAAATAATAAATAAAAAAATAAATATATATAACAGACAAACGTCACTGCATTCATTTGCTACTAATCTGATTTTGACGATACGTTATACATCTTTTGTATTGTGTACATTTTAACAGTTTATTTATATAGTACTGAAAAAAAGTACTGAGTTTAATTTCAGAGTTACCTCCCCATTGGCTAGTTGATATGAAATAGTGAGCCAACCTTTGACTTTGCATACGTGTAGAAAAAGTCCAACTAAAAATGTCAGTCAAGTTGAACACGAAGAAGAAGAGAGAAATGGAAAAACTCATATAATGACAAAAATGATTTTTCGGTTGAAGGTTAGCTGTGTGATTTTGACCCCCTTCCCCCTTAAAAAAGAGCACAATAAAACCCTAGCATGACTTCCTATATTCGTAGATTGTCATTCTAACGAAAACTGATTAGAAAAAGTTTTATTCAGTTCTAACAAGTGCGTGAAAATACACTGATATAACTTTAATGGTGCCTAACTACACAAAAAATATCCAAAAAAAACAGCTGCATACTTAGGTGTTAGAAATAGTATAGTCATAAGGAGTGAAATAAAACAAACAATGGAAATAATTTGACCAAAAAAATATTTCAGAGACCAGTGCAAAGTTCAGAGAAAGTAGGGCTCAGCTAGATTTAGTTTGATAACTAATGTACAACAATTGTAGATTCTTTTTGAATAAATTGGGTAGCCCTTAAAAGGGCTTTTGGTGGCTGAATAGCCTCTGCAGACTGAAGTCTGGAACAGTTTACTTCTTCTTTGGTGTCTTCTTGGCTTTTGGTTTGGCTGCCTTCTTTTTGGCTGGTGACTTGGCTGCTGGCTTCTTTGGCTTGGCTGCTTTCTTTGCTGCTGGTTTTTTTGCTTTTGGTTTGGCCGCCTTTTTCTCTCCAGCTGGTTTCTTTGCTGCTGGCTTCTTTTTCTTGGGTGTGGTCTTTGCCTTCTTAGGCTTGGCGGCCTTAGGTTTGGCTGCTTTTTTTGCCTTTGCTGGCTTCTTTTTAACCACTTTAGCCTCTCCAATTCTGAAAGAGCCGGATGCTCCAGTTCCCTTGGACTGCTTCAAACTGTTGTTCTTAACTCCGGCTCTGAGTGCAAGTTTTAAATGAGCATTTACTGACTTGGCATCTTTTCCGACGTTGAAGTTGGCCATGATGTACTTCAGAATTGCTTGCCTTGAGGAACCTCCACGTTCTTTCAAAGCGGCGATGGCTTTTCCAATCATCTCGCTGTATTTAGGATGTGCGGAAGGCTTCTTTGGCTTGGCTGCTGCCTTTTTCTTTGGTGATTTAGCTGGTGCTACTGCTGGTGCTGCTGTTGCGTCTGCCATTTTGAATGATTCAAAATATTATCCTTTACGAAGTTTATACTACGAATAACGATTTGAAAATAACGCCATTCCAGGCCTCGTTTATTTATAACAGACGAACGCGGACCTCGACGAAGACACCCTTAAAAATAACTTGTAAAATCCATTACGCGATCTCGGTAAAATGATTATGTGCTTCTTCGAAGACTTTTATGATAATTTATAGTATAATTCTATCAAAAACATTCACATATAGCATACCAAATTGCTCAACAGTCATTAATCTTGCATGTTAGATAAACTGTGTATTTTTCGATGTACACAGTAAAAAGATATTAATAGTTAAAGTAGAACCGACTGAATTGTCTTCGCAGGTATGTTGACAGAAAATTTACGAGTTTTTCTCATTACACAAATATTCTATCGTCGTAAAATTGTACAGCGGAAGAAAAATCATTTCTCTCTAGGTTTCTTTCCGTTTTTATTCACTGGAAGCATGTTCCTCCTCGTAATAAGTTTGTTTCCAGCTAGAGGGAAACACACAAAAAGTTCACGCGCCATTGTTTAATTGCAGATTTTTACTAAAACTTCAAATAACATTTTTATTCAACCCGAGCGAAATTTCGCAAACATTCAAGATTCGAATGAACAAACCCAATATCTAGAATACGAATTTGAAACATCTTTTTATTTAATTTAGCGTTGGGAACTTTTCAGAGAGCGACTTTGTTTTCAGTGGATCTCAGGCACTGAACAACTGTTCTGTATGATGCGTATTCGCTTTTATTTCCATTTTCATGTACAATTTGCGCTCTTTCAAGTCAAAAACTCGAATATGTCTTATAGAATATACCATATTTTTCAACAAAATATATTTAATTAATTTTATTATCAATAACCGATGATCAGAGCTCAAAGTGGCCTGGCCGCCTGAAAGTTTCGATACAAACAAAAACAAAACACGAAGATTTTTGTAGTTTTATAATTCGAAAGTGGTACATATCATTTGTATCTTAATTGACAATTACAAAAGTTCATTTATTTCCCCTAAAAAAGGGGAATGTGTGTCACAGTGAAGACTCTAGCTATACATATGCATTATACCTATATAAGCTATGCAAGTGAACCCAGAACCGGTAACGGGTGAAGCAGCATCCCGTGACACGGACGATTAAAAAGAGACGGAAGGACAAAAACACATCAGTGTGAACCATTGGACTTTGGGCAAAACATTTTCCCACTGTATTGAACTAAACCGCCAGCCCCTCCCCCTTTTTCCAAAAAAAACAAAATCCGGAGAAAAAAGGGGGGATATATAATAGGGTTCTCTTTTGAAGACATATTAGCATAGCGTTTAATGGATGTTAGTACAAGATGTAATATGCTGTGTGTGTGGTTTTCTTCTTCATTAAGGCCAAATAAAAAAGAATATGTGTGCTTCCTACTCCCTATCTACCTTATATTTTAAGCTTAGTCATAGCATACCTTAAAGATTTTTTTTTTTTTTATCATTTTCCAATAAGCACAGATTTTTCAGTCTCCCATGTACGTATATACTAGTAGGCTATGTTTGTGTGTGTCGTTAAGGTGCTGTCATTTCAATATGAAAATAAAGAAGGAGATGTGGTATGATTGCCAATGAGACAACTATCCACCATAGTTCAAATGAAGTGGATGTAAGCAATTATAGACAACTGTATAGATGATCTTCAAAAATGAGAGAAAAAAACCTATACCGTGAACCTACAATTCACGCGATACCTGTTATCAGAGAAATAACTTTTTCTTACTTTTGTACCACTGTCCGTCCATCCATCCTTGTGTTTGTTCATCACAGTAGTCACA
Source organism: Mytilus trossulus (assembly GCF_036588685.1). Lineage (NCBI taxonomy): Eukaryota > Metazoa > Mollusca > Bivalvia > Mytilida > Mytilidae > Mytilus > Mytilus trossulus. Next base: position 71,030,661 of record NC_086383.1, read on the forward strand.
TGTGACGTCACTGTATTGTTTCGGGTTTATTCACCTCGCGTGCTGTCGACAGATTAAAACGACATAGCAAAGATACAGTCAAGTCGTCACACACTAAATAACAGAGAGAAAAAAGAAGAGAAAAATCACAGGACAACCATTTGAAAGAAACATAGAAACAAGTAGGTGCATTTATTTTATACACGAGTAAAACAAAGGTGAAATTCTAAAGGTAGAGAATAGTGAAATTTGCATAATAAATCGCAGGTAATAAAATGACAAAATAATTGCAGAACTGTTAAATGTTGAACAAAAACCTCCGTACTTTAGAGTTTCCTTCTAAATTTTAATACACAATATTATTGTAGTAATTTTGACAAATAATAAATAAAAAAATAAATATATATAACAGACAAACGTCACTGCATTCATTTGCTACTAATCTGATTTTGACGATACGTTATACATCTTTTGTATTGTGTACATTTTAACAGTTTATTTATATAGTACTGAAAAAAAGTACTGAGTTTAATTTCAGAGTTACCTCCCCATTGGCTAGTTGATATGAAATAGTGAGCCAACCTTTGACTTTGCATACGTGTAGAAAAAGTCCAACTAAAAATGTCAGTCAAGTTGAACACGAAGAAGAAGAGAGAAATGGAAAAACTCATATAATGACAAAAATGATTTTTCGGTTGAAGGTTAGCTGTGTGATTTTGACCCCCTTCCCCCTTAAAAAAGAGCACAATAAAACCCTAGCATGACTTCCTATATTCGTAGATTGTCATTCTAACGAAAACTGATTAGAAAAAGTTTTATTCAGTTCTAACAAGTGCGTGAAAATACACTGATATAACTTTAATGGTGCCTAACTACACAAAAAATATCCAAAAAAAACAGCTGCATACTTAGGTGTTAGAAATAGTATAGTCATAAGGAGTGAAATAAAACAAACAATGGAAATAATTTGACCAAAAAAATATTTCAGAGACCAGTGCAAAGTTCAGAGAAAGTAGGGCTCAGCTAGATTTAGTTTGATAACTAATGTACAACAATTGTAGATTCTTTTTGAATAAATTGGGTAGCCCTTAAAAGGGCTTTTGGTGGCTGAATAGCCTCTGCAGACTGAAGTCTGGAACAGTTTACTTCTTCTTTGGTGTCTTCTTGGCTTTTGGTTTGGCTGCCTTCTTTTTGGCTGGTGACTTGGCTGCTGGCTTCTTTGGCTTGGCTGCTTTCTTTGCTGCTGGTTTTTTTGCTTTTGGTTTGGCCGCCTTTTTCTCTCCAGCTGGTTTCTTTGCTGCTGGCTTCTTTTTCTTGGGTGTGGTCTTTGCCTTCTTAGGCTTGGCGGCCTTAGGTTTGGCTGCTTTTTTTGCCTTTGCTGGCTTCTTTTTAACCACTTTAGCCTCTCCAATTCTGAAAGAGCCGGATGCTCCAGTTCCCTTGGACTGCTTCAAACTGTTGTTCTTAACTCCGGCTCTGAGTGCAAGTTTTAAATGAGCATTTACTGACTTGGCATCTTTTCCGACGTTGAAGTTGGCCATGATGTACTTCAGAATTGCTTGCCTTGAGGAACCTCCACGTTCTTTCAAAGCGGCGATGGCTTTTCCAATCATCTCGCTGTATTTAGGATGTGCGGAAGGCTTCTTTGGCTTGGCTGCTGCCTTTTTCTTTGGTGATTTAGCTGGTGCTACTGCTGGTGCTGCTGTTGCGTCTGCCATTTTGAATGATTCAAAATATTATCCTTTACGAAGTTTATACTACGAATAACGATTTGAAAATAACGCCATTCCAGGCCTCGTTTATTTATAACAGACGAACGCGGACCTCGACGAAGACACCCTTAAAAATAACTTGTAAAATCCATTACGCGATCTCGGTAAAATGATTATGTGCTTCTTCGAAGACTTTTATGATAATTTATAGTATAATTCTATCAAAAACATTCACATATAGCATACCAAATTGCTCAACAGTCATTAATCTTGCATGTTAGATAAACTGTGTATTTTTCGATGTACACAGTAAAAAGATATTAATAGTTAAAGTAGAACCGACTGAATTGTCTTCGCAGGTATGTTGACAGAAAATTTACGAGTTTTTCTCATTACACAAATATTCTATCGTCGTAAAATTGTACAGCGGAAGAAAAATCATTTCTCTCTAGGTTTCTTTCCGTTTTTATTCACTGGAAGCATGTTCCTCCTCGTAATAAGTTTGTTTCCAGCTAGAGGGAAACACACAAAAAGTTCACGCGCCATTGTTTAATTGCAGATTTTTACTAAAACTTCAAATAACATTTTTATTCAACCCGAGCGAAATTTCGCAAACATTCAAGATTCGAATGAACAAACCCAATATCTAGAATACGAATTTGAAACATCTTTTTATTTAATTTAGCGTTGGGAACTTTTCAGAGAGCGACTTTGTTTTCAGTGGATCTCAGGCACTGAACAACTGTTCTGTATGATGCGTATTCGCTTTTATTTCCATTTTCATGTACAATTTGCGCTCTTTCAAGTCAAAAACTCGAATATGTCTTATAGAATATACCATATTTTTCAACAAAATATATTTAATTAATTTTATTATCAATAACCGATGATCAGAGCTCAAAGTGGCCTGGCCGCCTGAAAGTTTCGATACAAACAAAAACAAAACACGAAGATTTTTGTAGTTTTATAATTCGAAAGTGGTACATATCATTTGTATCTTAATTGACAATTACAAAAGTTCATTTATTTCCCCTAAAAAAGGGGAATGTGTGTCACAGTGAAGACTCTAGCTATACATATGCATTATACCTATATAAGCTATGCAAGTGAACCCAGAACCGGTAACGGGTGAAGCAGCATCCCGTGACACGGACGATTAAAAAGAGACGGAAGGACAAAAACACATCAGTGTGAACCATTGGACTTTGGGCAAAACATTTTCCCACTGTATTGAACTAAACCGCCAGCCCCTCCCCCTTTTTCCAAAAAAAACAAAATCCGGAGAAAAAAGGGGGGATATATAATAGGGTTCTCTTTTGAAGACATATTAGCATAGCGTTTAATGGATGTTAGTACAAGATGTAATATGCTGTGTGTGTGGTTTTCTTCTTCATTAAGGCCAAATAAAAAAGAATATGTGTGCTTCCTACTCCCTATCTACCTTATATTTTAAGCTTAGTCATAGCATACCTTAAAGATTTTTTTTTTTTTTATCATTTTCCAATAAGCACAGATTTTTCAGTCTCCCATGTACGTATATACTAGTAGGCTATGTTTGTGTGTGTCGTTAAGGTGCTGTCATTTCAATATGAAAATAAAGAAGGAGATGTGGTATGATTGCCAATGAGACAACTATCCACCATAGTTCAAATGAAGTGGATGTAAGCAATTATAGACAACTGTATAGATGATCTTCAAAAATGAGAGAAAAAAACCTATACCGTGAACCTACAATTCACGCGATACCTGTTATCAGAGAAATAACTTTTTCTTACTTTTGTACCACTGTCCGTCCATCCATCCTTGTGTTTGTTCATCACAGTAGTCACATGTGACGTCACTGTATTGTTTCGGGTTTATTCACCTCGCGTGCTGTCGACAGATTAAAACGACATAGCAAAGATACAGTCAAGTCGTCACACACTAAATAACAGAGAGAAAAAAGAAGAGAAAAATCACAGGACAACCATTTGAAAGAAACATAGAAACAAGTAGGTGCATTTATTTTATACACGAGTAAAACAAAGGTGAAATTCTAAAGGTAGAGAATAGTGAAATTTGCATAATAAATCGCAGGTAATAAAATGACAAAATAATTGCAGAACTGTTAAATGTTGAACAAAAACCTCCGTACTTTAGAGTTTCCTTCTAAATTTTAATACACAATATTATTGTAGTAATTTTGACAAATAATAAATAAAAAAATAAATATATATAACAGACAAACGTCACTGCATTCATTTGCTACTAATCTGATTTTGACGATACGTTATACATCTTTTGTATTGTGTACATTTTAACAGTTTATTTATATAGTACTGAAAAAAAGTACTGAGTTTAATTTCAGAGTTACCTCCCCATTGGCTAGTTGATATGAAATAGTGAGCCAACCTTTGACTTTGCATACGTGTAGAAAAAGTCCAACTAAAAATGTCAGTCAAGTTGAACACGAAGAAGAAGAGAGAAATGGAAAAACTCATATAATGACAAAAATGATTTTTCGGTTGAAGGTTAGCTGTGTGATTTTGACCCCCTTCCCCCTTAAAAAAGAGCACAATAAAACCCTAGCATGACTTCCTATATTCGTAGATTGTCATTCTAACGAAAACTGATTAGAAAAAGTTTTATTCAGTTCTAACAAGTGCGTGAAAATACACTGATATAACTTTAATGGTGCCTAACTACACAAAAAATATCCAAAAAAAACAGCTGCATACTTAGGTGTTAGAAATAGTATAGTCATAAGGAGTGAAATAAAACAAACAATGGAAATAATTTGACCAAAAAAATATTTCAGAGACCAGTGCAAAGTTCAGAGAAAGTAGGGCTCAGCTAGATTTAGTTTGATAACTAATGTACAACAATTGTAGATTCTTTTTGAATAAATTGGGTAGCCCTTAAAAGGGCTTTTGGTGGCTGAATAGCCTCTGCAGACTGAAGTCTGGAACAGTTTACTTCTTCTTTGGTGTCTTCTTGGCTTTTGGTTTGGCTGCCTTCTTTTTGGCTGGTGACTTGGCTGCTGGCTTCTTTGGCTTGGCTGCTTTCTTTGCTGCTGGTTTTTTTGCTTTTGGTTTGGCCGCCTTTTTCTCTCCAGCTGGTTTCTTTGCTGCTGGCTTCTTTTTCTTGGGTGTGGTCTTTGCCTTCTTAGGCTTGGCGGCCTTAGGTTTGGCTGCTTTTTTTGCCTTTGCTGGCTTCTTTTTAACCACTTTAGCCTCTCCAATTCTGAAAGAGCCGGATGCTCCAGTTCCCTTGGACTGCTTCAAACTGTTGTTCTTAACTCCGGCTCTGAGTGCAAGTTTTAAATGAGCATTTACTGACTTGGCATCTTTTCCGACGTTGAAGTTGGCCATGATGTACTTCAGAATTGCTTGCCTTGAGGAACCTCCACGTTCTTTCAAAGCGGCGATGGCTTTTCCAATCATCTCGCTGTATTTAGGATGTGCGGAAGGCTTCTTTGGCTTGGCTGCTGCCTTTTTCTTTGGTGATTTAGCTGGTGCTACTGCTGGTGCTGCTGTTGCGTCTGCCATTTTGAATGATTCAAAATATTATCCTTTACGAAGTTTATACTACGAATAACGATTTGAAAATAACGCCATTCCAGGCCTCGTTTATTTATAACAGACGAACGCGGACCTCGACGAAGACACCCTTAAAAATAACTTGTAAAATCCATTACGCGATCTCGGTAAAATGATTATGTGCTTCTTCGAAGACTTTTATGATAATTTATAGTATAATTCTATCAAAAACATTCACATATAGCATACCAAATTGCTCAACAGTCATTAATCTTGCATGTTAGATAAACTGTGTATTTTTCGATGTACACAGTAAAAAGATATTAATAGTTAAAGTAGAACCGACTGAATTGTCTTCGCAGGTATGTTGACAGAAAATTTACGAGTTTTTCTCATTACACAAATATTCTATCGTCGTAAAATTGTACAGCGGAAGAAAAATCATTTCTCTCTAGGTTTCTTTCCGTTTTTATTCACTGGAAGCATGTTCCTCCTCGTAATAAGTTTGTTTCCAGCTAGAGGGAAACACACAAAAAGTTCACGCGCCATTGTTTAATTGCAGATTTTTACTAAAACTTCAAATAACATTTTTATTCAACCCGAGCGAAATTTCGCAAACATTCAAGATTCGAATGAACAAACCCAATATCTAGAATACGAATTTGAAACATCTTTTTATTTAATTTAGCGTTGGGAACTTTTCAGAGAGCGACTTTGTTTTCAGTGGATCTCAGGCACTGAACAACTGTTCTGTATGATGCGTATTCGCTTTTATTTCCATTTTCATGTACAATTTGCGCTCTTTCAAGTCAAAAACTCGAATATGTCTTATAGAATATACCATATTTTTCAACAAAATATATTTAATTAATTTTATTATCAATAACCGATGATCAGAGCTCAAAGTGGCCTGGCCGCCTGAAAGTTTCGATACAAACAAAAACAAAACACGAAGATTTTTGTAGTTTTATAATTCGAAAGTGGTACATATCATTTGTATCTTAATTGACAATTACAAAAGTTCATTTATTTCCCCTAAAAAAGGGGAATGTGTGTCACAGTGAAGACTCTAGCTATACATATGCATTATACCTATATAAGCTATGCAAGTGAACCCAGAACCGGTAACGGGTGAAGCAGCATCCCGTGACACGGACGATTAAAAAGAGACGGAAGGACAAAAACACATCAGTGTGAACCATTGGACTTTGGGCAAAACATTTTCCCACTGTATTGAACTAAACCGCCAGCCCCTCCCCCTTTTTCCAAAAAAAACAAAATCCGGAGAAAAAAGGGGGGATATATAATAGGGTTCTCTTTTGAAGACATATTAGCATAGCGTTTAATGGATGTTAGTACAAGATGTAATATGCTGTGTGTGTGGTTTTCTTCTTCATTAAGGCCAAATAAAAAAAAGAATATGTGTGCTTCCTACTCCCTATCTACCTTATATTTTAAGCTTAGTCATAGCATACCTTAAAGATTTTTTTTTTTTTTATCATTTTCCAATAAGCACAGATTTTTCAGTCTCCCATGTACGTATATACTAGTAGGCTATGTTTGTGTGTGTCGTTAAGGTGCTGTCATTTCAATATGAAAATAAAGAAGGAGATGTGGTATGATTGCCAATGAGACAACTATCCACCATAGTTCAAATGAAGTGGATGTAAGCAATTATAGACAACTGTATAGATGATCTTCAAAAATGAGAGAGAAAAAAACCTATACCGTGAACCTACAATTCACGCGATACCTGTTATCAGAGAAATAACTTTTTCTTACTTTTGTACCACTGTCCGTCCATCCATCCTTGTGTTTGTTCATCACAGTAGTCACATGTGACGTCACTGTATTGTTTCGGGTTTATTCACCTCGCGTGCTGTCGACAGATTAAAACGACATAGCAAAGATACAGTCAAGTCGTCACACACTAAATAACAGAGAGAAAAAAGAAGAGAAAAATCACAGGACAACCATTTGAAAGAAACATAGAAACAAGTAGGTGCATTTATTTTATACACGAGTAAAACAAAGGTGAAATTCTAAAGGTAGAGAATAGTGAAATTTGCATAATAAATCGCAGGTAATAAAATGACAAAATAATTGCAGAACTGTTAAATGTTGAACAAAAACCTCCGTACTTTAGAGTTTCCTTCTAAATTTTAATACACAATATTATTGTAGTAATTTTGACAAATAATAAATAAAAAAATAAATATATATAACAGACAAACGTCACTGCATTCATTTGCTACTAATCTGATTTTGACGATACGTTATACATCTTTTGTATTGTGTACATTTTAACAGTTTATTTATATAGTACTGAAAAAAAAGTACTGAGTTTAATTTCAGAGTTACCTCCCCATTGGCTAGTTGATATGAAATAGTGAGCCAACCTTTGACTTTGCATACGTGTAGAAAAAGTCCAACTAAAAATGTCAGTCAAGTTGAACACGAAGAAGAAGAGAGAAATGGAAAAAACTCATAT
>NC_086383.1:71038460-71061855 GCF_036588685.1 Mytilus trossulus
GAAGCATGTTCCTCCTCGTAATAAGTTTGTTTCCAGCTAGAGGGAAACACACAAAAAGTTCACGCGCCATTGTTTAATTGCAGATTTTTACTAAAACTTCAAATAACATTTTTATTCAACCCGAGCGAAATTTCGCAAACATTCAAGATTCGAATGAACAAACCCAATATCTAGAATACGAATTTGAAACATCTTTTTATTTAATTTAGCGTTGGGAACTTTTCAGAGAGCGACTTTGTTTTCAGTGGATCTCAGGCACTGAACAACTGTTCTGTATGATGCGTATTCGCTTTTATTTCCATTTTCATGTACAATTTGCGCTCTTTCAAGTCAAAAACTCGAATATGTCTTATAGAATATACCATATTTTTCAACAAAATATATTTAATTAATTTTATTATCAATAACCGATGATCAGAGCTCAAAGTGGCCTGGCCGCCTGAAAGTTTCGATACAAACAAAAACAAAACACGAAGATTTTTGTAGTTTTATAATTCGAAAGTGGTACATATCATTTGTATCTTAATTGACAATTACAAAAGTTCATTTATTTCCCCTAAAAAAGGGGAATGTGTGTCACAGTGAAGACTCTAGCTATACATATGCATTATACCTATATAAGCTATGCAAGTGAACCCAGAACCGGTAACGGGTGAAGCAGCATCCCGTGACACGGACGATTAAAAAGAGACGGAAGGACAAAAACACATCAGTGTGAACCATTGGACTTTGGGCAAAACATTTTCCCACTGTATTGAACTAAACCGCCAGCCCCTCCCCCTTTTTCCAAAAAAAAACAAAATCCGGAGAAAAAAGGGGGGATATATAATAGGGTTCTCTTTTGAAGACATATTAGCATAGCGTTTAATGGATGTTAGTACAAGATGTAATATGCTGTGTGTGTGGTTTTCTTCTTCATTAAGGCCAAATAAAAAAGAATATGTGTGCTTCCTACTCCCTATCTACCTTATATTTTAAGCTTAGTCATAGCATACCTTAAAGATTTTTTTTTTTTTTATCATTTTCCAATAAGCACAGATTTTTCAGTCTCCCATGTACGTATATACTAGTAGGCTATGTTTGTGTGTGTCGTTAAGGTGCTGTCATTTCAATATGAAAATAAAGAAGGAGATGTGGTATGATTGCCAATGAGACAACTATCCACCATAGTTCAAATGAAGTGGATGTAAGCAATTATAGACAACTGTATAGATGATCTTCAAAAATGAGAGAAAAAAACCTATACCGTGAACCTACAATTCACGCGATACCTGTTATCAGAGAAATAACTTTTTCTTACTTTTGTACCACTGTCCGTCCATCCATCCTTGTGTTTGTTCATCACAGTAGTCACATGTGACGTCACTGTATTGTTTCGGGTTTATTCACCTCGCGTGCTGTCGACAGATTAAAACGACATAGCAAAGATACAGTCAAGTCGTCACACACTAAATAACAGAGAGAAAAAAGAAGAGAAAAATCACAGGACAACCATTTGAAAGAAACATAGAAACAAGTAGGTGCATTTATTTTATACACGAGTAAAACAAAGGTGAAATTCTAAAGGTAGAGAATAGTGAAATTTGCATAATAAATCGCAGGTAATAAAATGACAAAATAATTGCAGAACTGTTTAATGTTGAACAAAAACCTCCGTACTTTAGAGTTTCCTTCTAAATTTTAATACACAATATTATTGTAGTAATTTTGACAAATAATAAATAAAAAAATAAATATATATAACAGACAAACGTCACTGCATTCATTTGCTACTAATCTGATTTTGACGATACGTTATACATCTTTTGTATTGTGTACATTTTAACAGTTTATTTATATAGTACTGAAAAAAAGTACTGAGTTTAATTTCAGAGTTACCTCCCCATTGGCTAGTTGATATGAAATAGTGAGCCAACCTTTGACTTTGCATACGTGTAGAAAAAGTCCAACTAAAAATGTCAGTCAAGTTGAACACGAAGAAGAAGAGAGAAATGGAAAAACTCATATAATGACAAAAATGATTTTTCGGTTGAAGGTTAGCTGTGTGATTTTGACCCCCTTCCCCCTTAAAAAAGAGCACAATAAAACCCTAGCATGACTTCCTATATTCGTAGATTGTCATTCTAACGAAAACTGATTAGAAAAAGTTTTATTCAGTTCTAACAAGTGCGTGAAAATACACTGATATAACTTTAATGGTGCCTAACTACACAAAAAATATCCAAAAAAAACAGCTGCATACTTAGGTGTTAGAAATAGTATAGTCATAAGGAGTGAAATAAAACAAACAATGGAAATAATTTGACCAAAAAAATATTTCAGAGACCAGTGCAAAGTTCAGAGAAAGTAGGGCTCAGCTAGATTTAGTTTGATAACTAATGTACAACAATTGTAGATTCTTTTTGAATAAATTGGGTAGCCCTTAAAAGGGCTTTTGGTGGCTGAATAGCCTCTGCAGACTGAAGTCTGGAACAGTTTACTTCTTCTTTGGTGTCTTCTTGGCTTTTGGTTTGGCTGCCTTCTTTTTGGCTGGTGACTTGGCTGCTGGCTTCTTTGGCTTGGCTGCTTTCTTTGCTGCTGGTTTTTTTGCTTTTGGTTTGGCCGCCTTTTTCTCTCCAGCTGGTTTCTTTGCTGCTGGCTTCTTTTTCTTGGGTGTGGTCTTTGCCTTCTTAGGCTTGGCGGCCTTAGGTTTGGCTGCTTTTTTTGCCTTTGCTGGCTTCTTTTTAACCACTTTAGCCTCTCCAATTCTGAAAGAGCCGGATGCTCCAGTTCCCTTGGACTGCTTCAAACTGTTGTTCTTAACTCCGGCTCTGAGTGCAAGTTTTAAATGAGCATTTACTGACTTGGCATCTTTTCCGACGTTGAAGTTGGCCATGATGTACTTCAGAATTGCTTGCCTTGAGGAACCTCCACGTTCTTTCAAAGCGGCGATGGCTTTTCCAATCATCTCGCTGTATTTAGGATGTGCGGAAGGCTTCTTTGGCTTGGCTGCTGCCTTTTTCTTTGGTGATTTAGCTGGTGCTACTGCTGGTGCTGCTGTTGCGTCTGCCATTTTGAATGATTCAAAATATTATCCTTTACGAAGTTTATACTACGAATAACGATTTGAAAATAACGCCATTCCAGGCCTCGTTTATTTATAACAGACGAACGCGGACCTCGACGAAGACACCCTTAAAAATAACTTGTAAAATCCATTACGCGATCTCGGTAAAATGATTATGTGCTTCTTCGAAGACTTTTATGATAATTTATAGTATAATTCTATCAAAAACATTCACATATAGCATACCAAATTGCTCAACAGTCATTAATCTTGCATGTTAGATAAACTGTGTATTTTTCGATGTACACAGTAAAAAGATATTAATAGTTAAAGTAGAACCGACTGAATTGTCTTCGCAGGTATGTTGACAGAAAATTTACGAGTTTTTCTCATTACACAAATATTCTATCGTCGTAAAATTGTACAGCGGAAGAAAAATCATTTCTCTCTAGGTTTCTTTCCGTTTTTATTCACTGGAAGCATGTTCCTCCTCGTAATAAGTTTGTTTCCAGCTAGAGGGAAACACACAAAAAGTTCACGCGCCATTGTTTAATTGCAGATTTTTACTAAAACTTCAAATAACATTTTTATTCAACCCGAGCGAAATTTCGCAAACATTCAAGATTCGAATGAACAAACCCAATATCTAGAATACGAATTTGAAACATCTTTTTATTTAATTTAGCGTTGGGAACTTTTCAGAGAGCGACTTTGTTTTCAGTGGATCTCAGGCACTGAACAACTGTTCTGTATGATGCGTATTCGCTTTTATTTCCATTTTCATGTACAATTTGCGCTCTTTCAAGTCAAAAACTCGAATATGTCTTATAGAATATACCATATTTTTCAACAAAATATATTTAATTAATTTTATTATCAATAACCGATGATCAGAGCTCAAAGTGGCCTGGCCGCCTGAAAGTTTCGATACAAACAAAAACAAAACACGAAGATTTTTGTAGTTTTATAATTCGAAAGTGGTACATATCATTTGTATCTTAATTGACAATTACAAAAGTTCATTTATTTCCCCTAAAAAAGGGGAATGTGTGTCACAGTGAAGACTCTAGCTATACATATGCATTATACCTATATAAGCTATGCAAGTGAACCCAGAACCGGTAACGGGTGAAGCAGCATCCCGTGACACGGACGATTAAAAAGAGACGGAAGGACAAAAACACATCAGTGTGAACCATTGGACTTTGGGCAAAACATTTTCCCACTGTATTGAACTAAACCGCCAGCCCCTCCCCCTTTTTCCAAAAAAAACAAAATCCGGAGAAAAAAGGGGGGATATATAATAGGGTTCTCTTTTGAAGACATATTAGCATAGCGTTTAATGGATGTTAGTACAAGATGTAATATGCTGTGTGTGTGGTTTTCTTCTTCATTAAGGCCAAATAAAAAAGAATATGTGTGCTTCCTACTCCCTATCTACCTTATATTTTAAGCTTAGTCATAGCATACCTTAAAGATTTTTTTTTTTTTTATCATTTTCCAATAAGCACAGATTTTTCAGTCTCCCATGTACGTATATACTAGTAGGCTATGTTTGTGTGTGTCGTTAAGGTGCTGTCATTTCAATATGAAAATAAAGAAGGAGATGTGGTATGATTGCCAATGAGACAACTATCCACCATAGTTCAAATGAAGTGGATGTAAGCAATTATAGACAACTGTATAGATGATCTTCAAAAATGAGAGAAAAAAACCTATACCGTGAACCTACAATTCACGCGATACCTGTTATCAGAGAAATAACTTTTTCTTACTTTTGTACCACTGTCCGTCCATCCATCCTTGTGTTTGTTCATCACAGTAGTCACATGTGACGTCACTGTATTGTTTCGGGTTTATTCACCTCGCGTGCTGTCGACAGATTAAAACGACATAGCAAAGATACAGTCAAGTCGTCACACACTAAATAACAGAGAGAAAAAAGAAGAGAAAAATCACAGGACAACCATTTGAAAGAAACATAGAAACAAGTAGGTGCATTTATTTTATACACGAGTAAAACAAAGGTGAAATTCTAAAGGTAGAGAATAGTGAAATTTGCATAATAAATCGCAGGTAATAAAATGACAAAATAATTGCAGAACTGTTAAATGTTGAACAAAAACCTCCGTACTTTAGAGTTTCCTTCTAAATTTTAATACACAATATTATTGTAGTAATTTTGACAAATAATAAATAAAAAAATAAATATATATAACAGACAAACGTCACTGCATTCATTTGCTACTAATCTGATTTTGACGATACGTTATACATCTTTTGTATTGTGTACATTTTAACAGTTTATTTATATAGTACTGAAAAAAAGTACTGAGTTTAATTTCAGAGTTACCTCCCCATTGGCTAGTTGATATGAAATAGTGAGCCAACCTTTGACTTTGCATACGTGTAGAAAAAGTCCAACTAAAAATGTCAGTCAAGTTGAACACGAAGAAGAAGAGAGAAATGGAAAAACTCATATAATGACAAAAATGATTTTTCGGTTGAAGGTTAGCTGTGTGATTTTGACCCCCTTCCCCCTTAAAAAAGAGCACAATAAAACCCTAGCATGACTTCCTATATTCGTAGATTGTCATTCTAACGAAAACTGATTAGAAAAAGTTTTATTCAGTTCTAACAAGTGCGTGAAAATACACTGATATAACTTTAATGGTGCCTAACTACACAAAAAATATCCAAAAAAAACAGCTGCATACTTAGGTGTTAGAAATAGTATAGTCATAAGGAGTGAAATAAAACAAACAATGGAAATAATTTGACCAAAAAAATATTTCAGAGACCAGTGCAAAGTTCAGAGAAAGTAGGGCTCAGCTAGATTTAGTTTGATAACTAATGTACAACAATTGTAGATTCTTTTTGAATAAATTGGGTAGCCCTTAAAAGGGCTTTTGGTGGCTGAATAGCCTCTGCAGACTGAAGTCTGGAACAGTTTACTTCTTCTTTGGTGTCTTCTTGGCTTTTGGTTTGGCTGCCTTCTTTTTGGCTGGTGACTTGGCTGCTGGCTTCTTTGGCTTGGCTGCTTTCTTTGCTGCTGGTTTTTTTGCTTTTGGTTTGGCCGCCTTTTTCTCTCCAGCTGGTTTCTTTGCTGCTGGCTTCTTTTTCTTGGGTGTGGTCTTTGCCTTCTTAGGCTTGGCGGCCTTAGGTTTGGCTGCTTTTTTTGCCTTTGCTGGCTTCTTTTTAACCACTTTAGCCTCTCCAATTCTGAAAGAGCCGGATGCTCCAGTTCCCTTGGACTGCTTCAAACTGTTGTTCTTAACTCCGGCTCTGAGTGCAAGTTTTAAATGAGCATTTACTGACTTGGCATCTTTTCCGACGTTGAAGTTGGCCATGATGTACTTCAGAATTGCTTGCCTTGAGGAACCTCCACGTTCTTTCAAAGCGGCGATGGCTTTTCCAATCATCTCGCTGTATTTAGGATGTGCGGAAGGCTTCTTTGGCTTGGCTGCTGCCTTTTTCTTTGGTGATTTAGCTGGTGCTACTGCTGGTGCTGCTGTTGCGTCTGCCATTTTGAATGATTCAAAATATTATCCTTTACGAAGTTTATACTACGAATAACGATTTGAAAATAACGCCATTCCAGGCCTCGTTTATTTATAACAGACGAACGCGGACCTCGACGAAGACACCCTTAAAAATAACTTGTAAAATCCATTACGCGATCTCGGTAAAATGATTATGTGCTTCTTCGAAGACTTTTATGATAATTTATAGTATAATTCTATCAAAAACATTCACATATAGCATACCAAATTGCTCAACAGTCATTAATCTTGCATGTTAGATAAACTGTGTATTTTTCGATGTACACAGTAAAAAGATATTAATAGTTAAAGTAGAACCGACTGAATTGTCTTCGCAGGTATGTTGACAGAAAATTTACGAGTTTTTCTCATTACACAAATATTCTATCGTCGTAAAATTGTACAGCGGAAGAAAAATCATTTCTCTCTAGGTTTCTTTCCGTTTTTATTCACTGGAAGCATGTTCCTCCTCGTAATAAGTTTGTTTCCAGCTAGAGGGAAACACACAAAAAGTTCACGCGCCATTGTTTAATTGCAGATTTTTACTAAAACTTCAAATAACATTTTTATTCAACCCGAGCGAAATTTCGCAAACATTCAAGATTCGAATGAACAAACCCAATATCTAGAATACGAATTTGAAACATCTTTTTATTTAATTTAGCGTTGGGAACTTTTCAGAGAGCGACTTTGTTTTCAGTGGATCTCAGGCACTGAACAACTGTTCTGTATGATGCGTATTCGCTTTTATTTCCATTTTCATGTACAATTTGCGCTCTTTCAAGTCAAAAACTCGAATATGTCTTATAGAATATACCATATTTTTCAACAAAATATATTTAATTAATTTTATTATCAATAACCGATGATCAGAGCTCAAAGTGGCCTGGCCGCCTGAAAGTTTCGATACAAACAAAAACAAAACACGAAGATTTTTGTAGTTTTATAATTCGAAAGTGGTACATATCATTTGTATCTTAATTGACAATTACAAAAGTTCATTTATTTCCCCTAAAAAAGGGGAATGTGTGTCACAGTGAAGACTCTAGCTATACATATGCATTATACCTATATAAGCTATGCAAGTGAACCCAGAACCGGTAACGGGTGAAGCAGCATCCCGTGACACGGACGATTAAAAAGAGACGGAAGGACAAAAACACATCAGTGTGAACCATTGGACTTTGGGCAAAACATTTTCCCACTGTATTGAACTAAACCGCCAGCCCCTCCCCCTTTTTCCAAAAAAAACAAAATCCGGAGAAAAAAGGGGGGATATATAATAGGGTTCTCTTTTGAAGACATATTAGCATAGCGTTTAATGGATGTTAGTACAAGATGTAATATGCTGTGTGTGTGGTTTTCTTCTTCATTAAGGCCAAATAAAAAAGAATATGTGTGCTTCCTACTCCCTATCTACCTTATATTTTAAGCTTAGTCATAGCATACCTTAAAGATTTTTTTTTTTTTTATCATTTTCCAATAAGCACAGATTTTTCAGTCTCCCATGTACGTATATACTAGTAGGCTATGTTTGTGTGTGTCGTTAAGGTGCTGTCATTTCAATATGAAAATAAAGAAGGAGATGTGGTATGATTGCCAATGAGACAACTATCCACCATAGTTCAAATGAAGTGGATGTAAGCAATTATAGACAACTGTATAGATGATCTTCAAAAATGAGAGAAAAAAACCTATACCGTGAACCTACAATTCACGCGATACCTGTTATCAGAGAAATAACTTTTTCTTACTTTTGTACCACTGTCCGTCCATCCATCCTTGTGTTTGTTCATCACAGTAGTCACATGTGACGTCACTGTATTGTTTCGGGTTTATTCACCTCGCGTGCTGTCGACAGATTAAAACGACATAGCAAAGATACAGTCAAGTCGTCACACACTAAATAACAGAGAGAAAAAAGAAGAGAAAAATCACAGGACAACCATTTGAAAGAAACATAGAAACAAGTAGGTGCATTTATTTTATACACGAGTAAAACAAAGGTGAAATTCTAAAGGTAGAGAATAGTGAAATTTGCATAATAAATCGCAGGTAATAAAATGACAAAATAATTGCAGAACTGTTAAATGTTGAACAAAAACCTCCGTACTTTAGAGTTTCCTTCTAAATTTTAATACACAATATTATTGTAGTAATTTTGACAAATAATAAATAAAAAAATAAATATATATAACAGACAAACGTCACTGCATTCATTTGCTACTAATCTGATTTTGACGATACGTTATACATCTTTTGTATTGTGTACATTTTAACAGTTTATTTATATAGTACTGAAAAAAAGTACTGAGTTTAATTTCAGAGTTACCTCCCCATTGGCTAGTTGATATGAAATAGTGAGCCAACCTTTGACTTTGCATACGTGTAGAAAAAGTCCAACTAAAAATGTCAGTCAAGTTGAACACGAAGAAGAAGAGAGAAATGGAAAAACTCATATAATGACAAAAATGATTTTTCGGTTGAAGGTTAGCTGTGTGATTTTGACCCCCTTCCCCCTTAAAAAAGAGCACAATAAAACCCTAGCATGACTTCCTATATTCGTAGATTGTCATTCTAACGAAAACTGATTAGAAAAAGTTTTATTCAGTTCTAACAAGTGCGTGAAAATACACTGATATAACTTTAATGGTGCCTAACTACACAAAAAATATCCAAAAAAAACAGCTGCATACTTAGGTGTTAGAAATAGTATAGTCATAAGGAGTGAAATAAAACAAACAATGGAAATAATTTGACCAAAAAAATATTTCAGAGACCAGTGCAAAGTTCAGAGAAAGTAGGGCTCAGCTAGATTTAGTTTGATAACTAATGTACAACAATTGTAGATTCTTTTTGAATAAATTGGGTAGCCCTTAAAAGGGCTTTTGGTGGCTGAATAGCCTCTGCAGACTGAAGTCTGGAACAGTTTACTTCTTCTTTGGTGTCTTCTTGGCTTTTGGTTTGGCTGCCTTCTTTTTGGCTGGTGACTTGGCTGCTGGCTTCTTTGGCTTGGCTGCTTTCTTTGCTGCTGGTTTTTTTGCTTTTGGTTTGGCCGCCTTTTTCTCTCCAGCTGGTTTCTTTGCTGCTGGCTTCTTTTTCTTGGGTGTGGTCTTTGCCTTCTTAGGCTTGGCGGCCTTAGGTTTGGCTGCTTTTTTTGCCTTTGCTGGCTTCTTTTTAACCACTTTAGCCTCTCCAATTCTGAAAGAGCCGGATGCTCCAGTTCCCTTGGACTGCTTCAAACTGTTGTTCTTAACTCCGGCTCTGAGTGCAAGTTTTAAATGAGCATTTACTGACTTGGCATCTTTTCCGACGTTGAAGTTGGCCATGATGTACTTCAGAATTGCTTGCCTTGAGGAACCTCCACGTTCTTTCAAAGCGGCGATGGCTTTTCCAATCATCTCGCTGTATTTAGGATGTGCGGAAGGCTTCTTTGGCTTGGCTGCTGCCTTTTTCTTTGGTGATTTAGCTGGTGCTACTGCTGGTGCTGCTGTTGCGTCTGCCATTTTGAATGATTCAAAATATTATCCTTTACGAAGTTTATACTACGAATAACGATTTGAAAATAACGCCATTCCAGGCCTCGTTTATTTATAACAGACGAACGCGGACCTCGACGAAGACACCCTTAAAAATAACTTGTAAAATCCATTACGCGATCTCGGTAAAATGATTATGTGCTTCTTCGAAGACTTTTATGATAATTTATAGTATAATTCTATCAAAAACATTCACATATAGCATACCAAATTGCTCAACAGTCATTAATCTTGCATGTTAGATAAACTGTGTATTTTTCGATGTACACAGTAAAAAGATATTAATAGTTAAAGTAGAACCGACTGAATTGTCTTCGCAGGTATGTTGACAGAAAATTTACGAGTTTTTCTCATTACACAAATATTCTATCGTCGTAAAATTGTACAGCGGAAGAAAAATCATTTCTCTCTAGGTTTCTTTCCGTTTTTATTCACTGGAAGCATGTTCCTCCTCGTAATAAGTTTGTTTCCAGCTAGAGGGAAACACACAAAAAGTTCACGCGCCATTGTTTAATTGCAGATTTTTACTAAAACTTCAAATAACATTTTTATTCAACCCGAGCGAAATTTCGCAAACATTCAAGATTCGAATGAACAAACCCAATATCTAGAATACGAATTTGAAACATCTTTTTATTTAATTTAGCGTTGGGAACTTTTCAGAGAGCGACTTTGTTTTCAGTGGATCTCAGGCACTGAACAACTGTTCTGTATGATGCGTATTCGCTTTTATTTCCATTTTCATGTACAATTTGCGCTCTTTCAAGTCAAAAACTCGAATATGTCTTATAGAATATACCATATTTTTCAACAAAATATATTTAATTAATTTTATTATCAATAACCGATGATTAGAGCTCAAAGTGGCCTGGCCGCCTGAAAGTTTCGATACAAACAAAAACAAAACACGAAGATTTTTGTAGTTTTATAATTCGAAAGTGGTACATATCATTTGTATCTTAATTGACAATTACAAAAGTTCATTTATTTCCCCTAAAAAAGGGGAATGTGTGTCACAGTGAAGACTCTAGCTATACATATGCATTATACCTATATAAGCTATGCAAGTGAACCCAGAACCGGTAACGGGTGAAGCAGCATCCCGTGACACGGACGATTAAAAAGAGACGGAAGGACAAAAACACATCAGTGTGAACCATTGGACTTTGGGCAAAACATTTTCCCACTGTATTGAACTAAACCGCCAGCCCCTCCCCCTTTTTCCAAAAAAAACAAAATCCGGAGAAAAAAGGGGGGATATATAATAGGGTTCTCTTTTGAAGACATATTAGCATAGCGTTTAATGGATGTTAGTACAAGATGTAATATGCTGTGTGTGTGGTTTTCTTCTTCATTAAGGCCAAATAAAAAAGAATATGTGTGCTTCCTACTCCCTATCTACCTTATATTTTAAGCTTAGTCATAGCATACCTTAAAGATTTTTTTTTTTTTTATCATTTTCCAATAAGCACAGATTTTTCAGTCTCCCATGTACGTATATACTAGTAGGCTATGTTTGTGTGTGTCGTTAAGGTGCTGTCATTTCAATATGAAAATAAAGAAGGAGATGTGGTATGATTGCCAATGAGACAACTATCCACCATAGTTCAAATGAAGTGGATGTAAGCAATTATAGACAACTGTATAGATGATCTTCAAAAATGAGAGAAAAAAACCTATACCGTGAACCTACAATTCACGCGATACCTGTTATCAGAGAAATAACTTTTTCTTACTTTTGTACCACTGTCCGTCCATCCATCCTTGTGTTTGTTCATCACAGTAGTCACATGTGACGTCACTGTATTGTTTCGGGTTTATTCACCTCGCGTGCTGTCGACAGATTAAAACGACATAGCAAAGATACAGTCAAGTCGTCACACACTAAATAACAGAGAGAAAAAAGAAGAGAAAAATCACAGGACAACCATTTGAAAGAAACATAGAAACAAGTAGGTGCATTTATTTTATACACGAGTAAAACAAAGGTGAAATTCTAAAGGTAGAGAATAGTGAAATTTGCATAATAAATCGCAGGTAATAAAATGACAAAATAATTGCAGAACTGTTAAATGTTGAACAAAAACCTCCGTACTTTAGAGTTTCCTTCTAAATTTTAATACACAATATTATTGTAGTAATTTTGACAAATAATAAATAAAAAAATAAATATATATAACAGACAAACGTCACTGCATTCATTTGCTACTAATCTGATTTTGACGATACGTTATACATCTTTTGTATTGTGTACATTTTAACAGTTTATTTATATAGTACTGAAAAAAAGTACTGAGTTTAATTTCAGAGTTACCTCCCCATTGGCTAGTTGATATGAAATAGTGAGCCAACCTTTGACTTTGCATACGTGTAGAAAAAGTCCAACTAAAAATGTCAGTCAAGTTGAACACGAAGAAGAAGAGAGAAATGGAAAAACTCATATAATGACAAAAATGATTTTTCGGTTGAAGGTTAGCTGTGTGATTTTGACCCCCTTCCCCCTTAAAAAAGAGCACAATAAAACCCTAGCATGACTTCCTATATTCGTAGATTGTCATTCTAACGAAAACTGATTAGAAAAAGTTTTATTCAGTTCTAACAAGTGCGTGAAAATACACTGATATAACTTTAATGGTGCCTAACTACACAAAAAATATCCAAAAAAAACAGCTGCATACTTAGGTGTTAGAAATAGTATAGTCATAAGGAGTGAAATAAAACAAACAATGGAAATAATTTGACCAAAAAAATATTTCAGAGACCAGTGCAAAGTTCAGAGAAAGTAGGGCTCAGCTAGATTTAGTTTGATAACTAATGTACAACAATTGTAGATTCTTTTTGAATAAATTGGGTAGCCCTTAAAAGGGCTTTTGGTGGCTGAATAGCCTCTGCAGACTGAAGTCTGGAACAGTTTACTTCTTCTTTGGTGTCTTCTTGGCTTTTGGTTTGGCTGCCTTCTTTTTGGCTGGTGACTTGGCTGCTGGCTTCTTTGGCTTGGCTGCTTTCTTTGCTGCTGGTTTTTTTGCTTTTGGTTTGGCCGCCTTTTTCTCTCCAGCTGGTTTCTTTGCTGCTGGCTTCTTTTTCTTGGGTGTGGTCTTTGCCTTCTTAGGCTTGGCGGCCTTAGGTTTGGCTGCTTTTTTTGCCTTTGCTGGCTTCTTTTTAACCACTTTAGCCTCTCCAATTCTGAAAGAGCCGGATGCTCCAGTTCCCTTGGACTGCTTCAAACTGTTGTTCTTAACTCCGGCTCTGAGTGCAAGTTTTAAATGAGCATTTACTGACTTGGCATCTTTTCCGACGTTGAAGTTGGCCATGATGTACTTCAGAATTGCTTGCCTTGAGGAACCTCCACGTTCTTTCAAAGCGGCGATGGCTTTTCCAATCATCTCGCTGTATTTAGGATGTGCGGAAGGCTTCTTTGGCTTGGCTGCTGCCTTTTTCTTTGGTGATTTAGCTGGTGCTACTGCTGGTGCTGCTGTTGCGTCTGCCATTTTGAATGATTCAAAATATTATCCTTTACGAAGTTTATACTACGAATAACGATTTGAAAATAACGCCATTCCAGGCCTCGTTTATTTATAACAGACGAACGCGGACCTCGACGAAGACACCCTTAAAAATAACTTGTAAAATCCATTACGCGATCTCGGTAAAATGATTATGTGCTTCTTCGAAGACTTTTATGATAATTTATAGTATAATTCTATCAAAAACATTCACATATAGCATACCAAATTGCTCAACAGTCATTAATCTTGCATGTTAGATAAACTGTGTATTTTTCGATGTACACAGTAAAAAGATATTAATAGTTAAAGTAGAACCGACTGAATTGTCTTCGCAGGTATGTTGACAGAAAATTTACGAGTTTTTCTCATTACACAAATATTCTATCGTCGTAAAATTGTACAGCGGAAGAAAAATCATTTCTCTCTAGGTTTCTTTCCGTTTTTATTCACTGGAAGCATGTTCCTCCTCGTAATAAGTTTGTTTCCAGCTAGAGGGAAACACACAAAAAGTTCACGCGCCATTGTTTAATTGCAGATTTTTACTAAAACTTCAAATAACATTTTTATTCAACCCGAGCGAAATTTCGCAAACATTCAAGATTCGAATGAACAAACCCAATATCTAGAATACGAATTTGAAACATCTTTTTATTTAATTTAGCGTTGGGAACTTTTCAGAGAGCGACTTTGTTTTCAGTGGATCTCAGGCACTGAACAACTGTTCTGTATGATGCGTATTCGCTTTTATTTCCATTTTCATGTACAATTTGCGCTCTTTCAAGTCAAAAACTCGAATATGTCTTATAGAATATACCATATTTTTCAACAAAATATATTTAATTAATTTTATTATCAATAACCGATGATCAGAGCTCAAAGTGGCCTGGCCGCCTGAAAGTTTCGATACAAACAAAAACAAAACACGAAGATTTTTGTAGTTTTATAATTCGAAAGTGGTACATATCATTTGTATCTTAATTGACAATTACAAAAGTTCATTTATTTCCCCTAAAAAAGGGGAATGTGTGTCACAGTGAAGACTCTAGCTATACATATGCATTATACCTATATAAGCTATGCAAGTGAACCCAGAACCGGTAACGGGTGAAGCAGCATCCCGTGACACGGACGATTAAAAAGAGACGGAAGGACAAAAACACATCAGTGTGAACCATTGGACTTTGGGCAAAACATTTTCCCACTGTATTGAACTAAACCGCCAGCCCCTCCCCCTTTTTCCAAAAAAAACAAAATCCGGAGAAAAAAGGGGGGATATATAATAGGGTTCTCTTTTGAAGACATATTAGCATAGCGTTTAATGGATGTTAGTACAAGATGTAATATGCTGTGTGTGTGGTTTTCTTCTTCATTAAGGCCAAATAAAAAAGAATATGTGTGCTTCCTACTCCCTATCTACCTTATATTTTAAGCTTAGTCATAGCATACCTTAAAGATTTTTTTTTTTTTTATCATTTTCCAATAAGCACAGATTTTTCAGTCTCCCATGTACGTATATACTAGTAGGCTATGTTTGTGTGTGTCGTTAAGGTGCTGTCATTTCAATATGAAAATAAAGAAGGAGATGTGGTATGATTGCCAATGAGACAACTATCCACCATAGTTCAAATGAAGTGGATGTAAGCAATTATAGACAACTGTATAGATGATCTTCAAAAATGAGAGAAAAAAACCTATACCGTGAACCTACAATTCACGCGATACCTGTTATCAGAGAAATAACTTTTTCTTACTTTTGTACCACTGTCCGTCCATCCATCCTTGTGTTTGTTCATCACAGTAGTCACATGTGACGTCACTGTATTGTTTCGGGTTTATTCACCTCGCGTGCTGTCGACAGATTAAAACGACATAGCAAAGATACAGTCAAGTCGTCACACACTAAATAACAGAGAGAAAAAAGAAGAGAAAAATCACAGGACAACCATTTGAAAGAAACATAGAAACAAGTAGGTGCATTTATTTTATACACGAGTAAAACAAAGGTGAAATTCTAAAGGTAGAGAATAGTGAAATTTGCATAATAAATCGCAGGTAATAAAATGACAAAATAATTGCAGAACTGTTAAATGTTGAACAAAAACCTCCGTACTTTAGAGTTTCCTTCTAAATTTTAATACACAATATTATTGTAGTAATTTTGACAAATAATAAATAAAAAAATAAATATATATAACAGACAAACGTCACTGCATTCATTTGCTACTAATCTGATTTTGACGATACGTTATACATCTTTTGTATTGTGTACATTTTAACAGTTTATTTATATAGTACTGAAAAAAAGTACTGAGTTTAATTTCAGAGTTACCTCCCCATTGGCTAGTTGATATGAAATAGTGAGCCAACCTTTGACTTTGCATACGTGTAGAAAAAGTCCAACTAAAAATGTCAGTCAAGTTGAACACGAAGAAGAAGAGAGAAATGGAAAAACTCATATAATGACAAAAATGATTTTTCGGTTGAAGGTTAGCTGTGTGATTTTGACCCCCTTCCCCCTTAAAAAAGAGCACAATAAAACCCTAGCATGACTTCCTATATTCGTAGATTGTCATTCTAACGAAAACTGATTAGAAAAAGTTTTATTCAGTTCTAACAAGTGCGTGAAAATACACTGATATAACTTTAATGGTGCCTAACTACACAAAAAATATCCAAAAAAAACAGCTGCATACTTAGGTGTTAGAAATAGTATAGTCATAAGGAGTGAAATAAAACAAACAATGGAAATAATTTGACCAAAAAAATATTTCAGAGACCAGTGCAAAGTTCAGAGAAAGTAGGGCTCAGCTAGATTTAGTTTGATAACTAATGTACAACAATTGTAGATTCTTTTTGAATAAATTGGGTAGCCCTTAAAAGGGCTTTTGGTGGCTGAATAGCCTCTGCAGACTGAAGTCTGGAACAGTTTACTTCTTCTTTGGTGTCTTCTTGGCTTTTGGTTTGGCTGCCTTCTTTTTGGCTGGTGACTTGGCTGCTGGCTTCTTTGGCTTGGCTGCTTTCTTTGCTGCTGGTTTTTTTGCTTTTGGTTTGGCCGCCTTTTTCTCTCCAGCTGGTTTCTTTGCTGCTGGCTTCTTTTTCTTGGGTGTGGTCTTTGCCTTCTTAGGCTTGGCGGCCTTAGGTTTGGCTGCTTTTTTTGCCTTTGCTGGCTTCTTTTTAACCACTTTAGCCTCTCCAATTCTGAAAGAGCCGGATGCTCCAGTTCCCTTGGACTGCTTCAAACTGTTGTTCTTAACTCCGGCTCTGAGTGCAAGTTTTAAATGAGCATTTACTGACTTGGCATCTTTTCCGACGTTGAAGTTGGCCATGATGTACTTCAGAATTGCTTGCCTTGAGGAACCTCCACGTTCTTTCAAAGCGGCGATGGCTTTTCCAATCATCTCGCTGTATTTAGGATGTGCGGAAGGCTTCTTTGGCTTGGCTGCTGCCTTTTTCTTTGGTGATTTAGCTGGTGCTACTGCTGGTGCTGCTGTTGCGTCTGCCATTTTGAATGATTCAAAATATTATCCTTTACGAAGTTTATACTACGAATAACGATTTGAAAATAACGCCATTCCAGGCCTCGTTTATTTATAACAGACGAACGCGGACCTCGACGAAGACACCCTTAAAAATAACTTGTAAAATCCATTACGCGATCTCGGTAAAATGATTATGTGCTTCTTCGAAGACTTTTATGATAATTTATAGTATAATTCTATCAAAAACATTCACATATAGCATACCAAATTGCTCAACAGTCATTAATCTTGCATGTTAGATAAACTGTGTATTTTTCGATGTACACAGTAAAAAGATATTAATAGTTAAAGTAGAACCGACTGAATTGTCTTCGCAGGTATGTTGACAGAAAATTTACGAGTTTTTCTCATTACACAAATATTCTATCGTCGTAAAATTGTACAGCGGAAGAAAAATCATTTCTCTCTAGGTTTCTTTCCGTTTTTATTCACTGGAAGCATGTTCCTCCTCGTAATAAGTTTGTTTCCAGCTAGAGGGAAACACACAAAAAGTTCACGCGCCATTGTTTAATTGCAGATTTTTACTAAAACTTCAAATAACATTTTTATTCAACCCGAGCGAAATTTCGCAAACATTCAAGATTCGAATGAACAAACCCAATATCTAGAATACGAATTTGAAACATCTTTTTATTTAATTTAGCGTTGGGAACTTTTCAGAGAGCGACTTTGTTTTCAGTGGATCTCAGGCACTGAACAACTGTTCTGTATGATGCGTATTCGCTTTTATTTCCATTTTCATGTACAATTTGCGCTCTTTCAAGTCAAAAACTCGAATATGTCTTATAGAATATACCATATTTTTCAACAAAATATATTTAATTAATTTTATTATCAATAACCGATGATCAGAGCTCAAAGTGGCCTGGCCGCCTGAAAGTTTCGATACAAACAAAAACAAAACACGAAGATTTTTGTAGTTTTATAATTCGAAAGTGGTACATATCATTTGTATCTTAATTGACAATTACAAAAGTTCATTTATTTCCCCTAAAAAAGGGGAATGTGTGTCACAGTGAAGACTCTAGCTATACATATGCATTATACCTATATAAGCTATGCAAGTGAACCCAGAACCGGTAACGGGTGAAGCAGCATCCCGTGACACGGACGATTAAAAAGAGACGGAAGGACAAAAACACATCAGTGTGAACCATTGGACTTTGGGCAAAACATTTTCCCACTGTATTGAACTAAACCGCCAGCCCCTCCCCCTTTTTCCAAAAAAAACAAAATCCGGAGAAAAAAGGGGGGATATATAATAGGGTTCTCTTTTGAAGACATATTAGCATAGCGTTTAATGGATGTTAGTACAAGATGTAATATGCTGTGTGTGTGGTTTTCTTCTTCATTAAGGCCAAATAAAAAAGAATATGTGTGCTTCCTACTCCCTATCTACCTTATATTTTAAGCTTAGTCATAGCATACCTTAAAGATTTTTTTTTTTTTTATCATTTTCCAATAAGCACAGATTTTTCAGTCTCCCATGTACGTATATACTAGTAGGCTATGTTTGTGTGTGTCGTTAAGGTGCTGTCATTTCAATATGAAAATAAAGAAGGAGATGTGGTATGATTGCCAATGAGACAACTATCCACCATAGTTCAAATGAAGTGGATGTAAGCAATTATAGACAACTGTATAGATGATCTTCAAAAATGAGAGAAAAAAACCTATACCGTGAACCTACAATTCACGCGATACCTGTTATCAGAGAAATAACTTTTTCTTACTTTTGTACCACTGTCCGTCCATCCATCCTTGTGTTTGTTCATCACAGTAGTCACATGTGACGTCACTGTATTGTTTCGGGTTTATTCACCTCGCGTGCTGTCGACAGATTAAAACGACATAGCAAAGATACAGTCAAGTCGTCACACACTAAATAACAGAGAGAAAAAAGAAGAGAAAAATCACAGGACAACCATTTGAAAGAAACATAGAAACAAGTAGGTGCATTTATTTTATACACGAGTAAAACAAAGGTGAAATTCTAAAGGTAGAGAATAGTGAAATTTGCATAATAAATCGCAGGTAATAAAATGACAAAATAATTGCAGAACTGTTAAATGTTGAACAAAAACCTCCGTACTTTAGAGTTTCCTTCTAAATTTTAATACACAATATTATTGTAGTAATTTTGACAAATAATAAATAAAAAAATAAATATATATAACAGACAAACGTCACTGCATTCATTTGCTACTAATCTGATTTTGACGATACGTTATACATCTTTTGTATTGTGTACATTTTAACAGTTTATTTATATAGTACTGAAAAAAAGTACTGAGTTTAATTTCAGAGTTACCTCCCCATTGGCTAGTTGATATGAAATAGTGAGCCAACCTTTGACTTTGCATACGTGTAGAAAAAGTCCAACTAAAAATGTCAGTCAAGTTGAACACGAAGAAGAAGAGAGAAATGGAAAAACTCATATAATGACAAAAATGATTTTTCGGTTGAAGGTTAGCTGTGTGATTTTGACCCCCTTCCCCCTTAAAAAAGAGCACAATAAAACCCTAGCATGACTTCCTATATTCGTAGATTGTCATTCTAACGAAAACTGATTAGAAAAAGTTTTATTCAGTTCTAACAAGTGCGTGAAAATACACTGATATAACTTTAATGGTGCCTAACTACACAAAAAATATCCAAAAAAAACAGCTGCATACTTAGGTGTTAGAAATAGTATAGTCATAAGGAGTGAAATAAAACAAACAATGGAAATAATTTGACCAAAAAAATATTTCAGAGACCAGTGCAAAGTTCAGAGAAAGTAGGGCTCAGCTAGATTTAGTTTGATAACTAATGTACAACAATTGTAGATTCTTTTTGAATAAATTGGGTAGCCCTTAAAAGGGCTTTTGGTGGCTGAATAGCCTCTGCAGACTGAAGTCTGGAACAGTTTACTTCTTCTTTGGTGTCTTCTTGGCTTTTGGTTTGGCTGCCTTCTTTTTGGCTGGTGACTTGGCTGCTGGCTTCTTTGGCTTGGCTGCTTTCTTTGCTGCTGGTTTTTTTGCTTTTGGTTTGGCCGCCTTTTTCTCTCCAGCTGGTTTCTTTGCTGCTGGCTTCTTTTTCTTGGGTGTGGTCTTTGCCTTCTTAGGCTTGGCGGCCTTAGGTTTGGCTGCTTTTTTTGCCTTTGCTGGCTTCTTTTTAACCACTTTAGCCTCTCCAATTCTGAAAGAGCCGGATGCTCCAGTTCCCTTGGACTGCTTCAAACTGTTGTTCTTAACTCCGGCTCTGAGTGCAAGTTTTAAATGAGCATTTACTGACTTGGCATCTTTTCCGACGTTGAAGTTGGCCATGATGTACTTCAGAATTGCTTGCCTTGAGGAACCTCCACGTTCTTTCAAAGCGGCGATGGCTTTTCCAATCATCTCGCTGTATTTAGGATGTGCGGAAGGCTTCTTTGGCTTGGCTGCTGCCTTTTTCTTTGGTGATTTAGCTGGTGCTACTGCTGGTGCTGCTGTTGCGTCTGCCATTTTGAATGATTCAAAATATTATCCTTTACGAAGTTTATACTACGAATAACGATTTGAAAATAACGCCATTCCAGGCCTCGTTTATTTATAACAGACGAACGCGGACCTCGACGAAGACACCCTTAAAAATAACTTGTAAAATCCATTACGCGATCTCGGTAAAATGATTATGTGCTTCTTCGAAGACTTTTATGATAATTTATAGTATAATTCTATCAAAAACATTCACATATAGCATACCAAATTGCTCAACAGTCATTAATCTTGCATGTTAGATAAACTGTGTATTTTTCGATGTACACAGTAAAAAGATATTAATAGTTAAAGTAGAACCGACTGAATTGTCTTCGCAGGTATGTTGACAGAAAATTTACGAGTTTTTCTCATTACACAAATATTCTATCGTCGTAAAATTGTACAGCGGAAGAAAAATCATTTCTCTCTAGGTTTCTTTCCGTTTTTATTCACTGGAAGCATGTTCCTCCTCGTAATAAGTTTGTTTCCAGCTAGAGGGAAACACACAAAAAGTTCACGCGCCATTGTTTAATTGCAGATTTTTACTAAAACTTCAAATAACATTTTTATTCAACCCGAGCGAAATTTCGCAAACATTCAAGATTCGAATGAACAAACCCAATATCTAGAATACGAATTTGAAACATCTTTTTATTTAATTTAGCGTTGGGAACTTTTCAGAGAGCGACTTTGTTTTCAGTGGATCTCAGGCACTGAACAACTGTTCTGTATGATGCGTATTCGCTTTTATTTCCATTTTCATGTACAATTTGCGCTCTTTCAAGTCAAAAACTCGAATATGTCTTATAGAATATACCATATTTTTCAACAAAATATATTTAATTAATTTTATTATCAATAACCGATGATCAGAGCTCAAAGTGGCCTGGCCGCCTGAAAGTTTCGATACAAACAAAAACAAAACACGAAGATTTTTGTAGTTTTATAATTCGAAAGTGGTACATATCATTTGTATCTTAATTGACAATTACAAAAGTTCATTTATTTCCCCTAAAAAAGGGGAATGTGTGTCACAGTGAAGACTCTAGCTATACATATGCATTATACCTATATAAGCTATGCAAGTGAACCCAGAACCGGTAACGGGTGAAGCAGCATCCCGTGACACGGACGATTAAAAAGAGACGGAAGGACAAAAACACATCAGTGTGAACCATTGGACTTTGGGCAAAACATTTTCCCACTGTATTGAACTAAACCGCCAGCCCCTCCCCCTTTTTCCAAAAAAAACAAAATCCGGAGAAAAAAGGGGGGATATATAATAGGGTTCTCTTTTGAAGACATATTAGCATAGCGTTTAATGGATGTTAGTACAAGATGTAATATGCTGTGTGTGTGGTTTTCTTCTTCATTAAGGCCAAATAAAAAAGAATATGTGTGCTTCCTACTCCCTATCTACCTTATATTTTAAGCTTAGTCATAGCATACCTTAAAGATTTTTTTTTTTTTTATCATTTTCCAATAAGCACAGATTTTTCAGTCTCCCATGTACGTATATACTAGTAGGCTATGTTTGTGTGTGTCGTTAAGGTGCTGTCATTTCAATATGAAAATAAAGAAGGAGATGTGGTATGATTGCCAATGAGACAACTATCCACCATAGTTCAAATGAAGTGGATGTAAGCAATTATAGACAACTGTATAGATGATCTTCAAAAATGAGAGAAAAAAACCTATACCGTGAACCTACAATTCACGCGATACCTGTTATCAGAGAAATAACTTTTTCTTACTTTTGTACCACTGTCCGTCCATCCATCCTTGTGTTTGTTCATCACAGTAGTCACATGTGACGTCACTGTATTGTTTCGGGTTTATTCACCTCGCGTGCTGTCGACAGATTAAAACGACATAGCAAAGATACAGTCAAGTCGTCACACACTAAATAACAGAGAGAAAAAAGAAGAGAAAAATCACAGGACAACCATTTGAAAGAAACATAGAAACAAGTAGGTGCATTTATTTTATACACGAGTAAAACAAAGGTGAAATTCTAAAGGTAGAGAATAGTGAAATTTGCATAATAAATCGCAGGTAATAAAATGACAAAATAATTGCAGAACTGTTTAATGTTGAACAAAACCTCCGTACTTTAGAGTTTCCTTCTAAATTTTAATACACAATATTATTGTAGTAATTTTGACAAATAATAAATAAAAAAATAAATATATATAACAGACAAACGTCACTGCATTCATTTGCTACTAATCTGATTTTGACGATACGTTATACATCTTTTGTATTGTGTACATTTTAACAGTTTATTTATATAGTACTGAAAAAAAGTACTGAGTTTAATTTCAGAGTTACCTCCCATTGGCTAGTTGATATGAAATAGTGAGCCAACCTTTGACTTTGCATACGTGTAGAAAAAGTCCAACTAAAAATGTCAGTCAAGTTGAAACACGAAGAAGAAGAGAGAAATGGAAAAACTCATATAATGACAAAAATGATTTTTCGGTTGAAGGTTAGCTGTGTGATTTTGACCCCCTTCCCCCTTAAAAAAGAGCACAATAAAACCCTAGCATGACTTCCTATATTCGTAGATTGTCATTCTAACGAAAACTGATTAGAAAAAGTTTTATTCAGTTCTAACAAGTGCGTGAAAATACACTGATATAACTTTAATGGTGCCTAACTACACAAAAAATATCCAAAAAAAACAGCTGCATACTTAGGTGTTAGAAATAGTATAGTCATAA
>NC_086383.1:71061955-71080592 GCF_036588685.1 Mytilus trossulus
TCTACCTTTCGAATTTCACCTTTGTTTTACTCGTGTATAAAATAAATGCACCTACTTGTTTCTATGTTTCTTTCAAATGGTTGTCCTGTGATTTTTCTCTTCTTTTTTCTCTCTGTTATTTAGTGTGTGACGACTTGACTGTATCTTTGCTATGTCTTTTTAATCTGTCGACAGCACGCGAGGTGAATCAACCCGAAACAATACAGTGACGTCACATGTGACTACTGTGATGAACAAAAACAAGGATGGATGGACGGACAGTGGTACAAAAGTAAGAAAAAGTTATTTCTCTGATAACAGGTATCGCGTGAATTGTAGGTTCACGGTATAGGTTTTTTTCTCTCATTTTTGAAGATCATCTATACAGTTGTCTATAATTGCTTACATCCACTTCATTTGAACTATGGTGGATAGTTGTCTCATTGGCAATCATACCACATCTCCTTCCTTATTTTCATATTGAAATGACAGCACCTTAACGACACACACAAACATAGCCTACTAGTATATACGTACATGGGAGACTGAGAAAATCTGTGCTTATTGGAAAATGATAAAAAAAAAAAAAATCTTTAAGGTATGCTATGACTAAGCTTAAAATATAAGGTAGATAGGGAGTAGGAAGCACACATATTCTTTTTTTTATTTGGCCTTAATGAAGAAGAAAACCACACACACAGCATATTACATCTTGTACTAACATCCATTAAACGCTATGCTAATATGTCTTCAAAAGAGAACCCTATTATATATCCCCCCTTTTTTCTCCGGATTTTGTTTTTTTGGAAAAAGGGGGAGGGGCTGGCGGTTTAGTTCAATACAGTGGGAAAATGTTTTGCCCAAAGTCCAATGGTTCACACTGATGTGTTTTTGTCCTTCCGTCTCTTTTTAATCGTCCGTGTCACGGGATGCTGCTTCACCCGTTACCGGTTCTGGGTTCA
Organism: Mytilus trossulus; assembly: GCF_036588685.1. Lineage (NCBI taxonomy): Eukaryota > Metazoa > Mollusca > Bivalvia > Mytilida > Mytilidae > Mytilus > Mytilus trossulus. Next base: position 71,062,897 of record NC_086383.1, read on the forward strand.
CTTGCATAGCTTATATAGGTATAATGCATATGTATAGCTAGAGTCTTCACTGTGACACACATTCCCCTTTTTGAGGGGAAATAAATGAACTTTTGTAATTGTCCATTAAGATACAAATGATATGTACCACTTTCGAATTATAAAACTACAAAAATCTTCGTGTTTTGTTTTTGTTTTTGTTTGTATCGAAACTTTCAGGCGGCCAGGCCACTTTGAGCTCTGATCATCGGTTATTGATAATAAAATTAATTAAATATATTTTGTTGAAAAATATGGTATATTCTATAAGACATATTCGAGTTTTTGACTTGAAAGTGCGCAAATTGTACATGAAAATGGAAATAAAAGCGAATGTGCATCATACAGAACAGTTGTTCAGTGCCTGAGATCCACTGAAAACAAAGTCGCTCTCTGAAAAGTTCCCAACGCTAAATTAAATAAAAAGATGTTTCAAATTCGTATTCTAGATATTGGGTTTGTTCATTCGAATCTTGAATGTTTGCGAAATTTCGCTCGGGTTGAATAAAAATGTTATTTGAAGTTTTAGTAAAAATCTGCAATTAAACAATGGCGCGTGAACTTTTTGTGTGTTTCCCTCTAGCTGGAAACAAACTTATTACGAGGAGGAACATGCTTCCAGTGAATAAAAACGGAAAGAAACCTAGAGAGAAATGATTTTTCTTCCGCTGTACAATTTTACGACGATAGAATATTTGTGTAATGAGAAAAACTCGTAAATTTTCTGTCAACATACCTGCGAAGACAATTCAGTCGGTTCTACTTTAACTATTAATATCTTTTTACTGTGTACATCGAAAAATACACAGTTTATCTAACATGCAAGATTAATGACTGTTGAGCAATTTGGTATGCTATATGTGAATGTTTTTGATAGAATTATACTATAAATTATCATAAAAGTCTTCGAAGAAGCACATAATCATTTTACCGAGATCGCGTAATGGATTTTACAAGTTATTTTTAAGGGTGTCTTCGTCGAGGTCCGCGTTCGTCTGTTATAAATAAACGAGGCCTGGAATGGCGTTATTTTCAAATCGTTATTCGTAGTATAAACTTCGTAAAGGATAATATTTTGAATCATTCAAAATGGCAGACGCAACAGCAGCACCAGCAGTAGCACCAGCTAAATCACCAAAGAAAAAGGCAGCAGCCAAGCCAAAGAAGCCTTCCGCACATCCTAAATACAGCGAGATGATTGGAAAAGCCATCGCCGCTTTGAAAGAACGTGGAGGTTCCTCAAGGCAAGCAATTCTGAAGTACATCATGGCCAACTTCAACGTCGGAAAAGATGCCAAGTCAGTAAATGCTCATTTAAAACTTGCACTCAGAGCCGGAGTTAAGAACAACAGTTTGAAGCAGTCCAAGGGAACTGGAGCATCCGGCTCTTTCAGAATTGGAGAGGCTAAAGTGGTTAAAAAGAAGCCAGCAAAGGCAAAAAAAGCAGCCAAACCTAAGGCCGCCAAGCCTAAGAAGGCAAAGACCACACCCAAGAAAAAGAAGCCAGCAGCAAAGAAACCAGCTGGAGAGAAAAAGGCGGCCAAACCAAAAGCAAAAAAACCAGCAGCAAAGAAAGCAGCCAAGCCAAAGAAGCCAGCAGCCAAGTCACCAGCCAAAAAGAAGGCAGCCAAACCAAAAGCCAAGAAGACACCAAAGAAGAAGTAAACTGTTCCAGACTTCAGTCTGCAGAGGCTATTCAGCCACCAAAAGCCCTTTTAAGGGCTACCCAATTTATTCAAAAAGAATCTACAATTGTTGTACATTAGTTATCAAACTAAATCTAGCTGAGCCCTACTTTCTCTGAACTTTGCACTGGTCTCTGAAATATTTTTTTGGTCAAATTATTTCCATTGTTTGTTTTATTTCACTCCTTATGACTATACTATTTCTAACACCTAAATATGCAGCTGTTGTTTTGGATATTTTTTGTGTAGTTAGGCACCATTAAAGTTATATCAGTGTATTTTCACGCACTTGTTAGAACTGAATAAAACTTTTTCTAATCAGTTTTCGTTAGAATGACAATCTACGAAAATAGGAAGTCATGCTAGGGTTTTATTGTGCTCTTTTTTTAGGGGGAAGGGGGTCAAAATCACACAGCTAACCTTCAACCGAAAAATCATTTTTGTCATTATATGAGTTTTTCCATTTCTCTCTTCTTCTTCGTGTTCAACTTGACTGACATTTTTAGTTGGACTTTTTCTACACGTATGCAAAGTCAAAGGTTGGCTCACTATTTCATATCAACTAGTCAATGGGGAGGTAACTCTGAAATTAAACTCAGTACTTTTTTTCAGTACTATATAAATAAACTGTTAAAATGTACACAATACAAAAGATGTATAACGTATCGTCAAAATCAGATTAGTAGCAAATGAATGCAGTGACGTTTGTCTGTTATATATTTATTTTTTTATTTATTATTTGTCAAAATTACTACAATAATATTGTGTATTAAAATTTAGAAGGAAACTCTAAAGTACGGAGGTTTTTGTTCAACATTTAACAGTTCTGCAATTATTTTGTCATTTTATTACCTGCGATTTATTATGCAAATTTCACTATTCTCTACCTTTCGAATTTCACCTTTGTTTTACTCGTGTATAAAATAAATGCACCTACTTGTTTCTATGTTTCTTTCAAATGGTTGTCCTGTGATTTTTCTCTTCTTTTTTCTCTCTGTTATTTAGTGTGTGACGACTTGACTGTATCTTTGCTATGTCTTTTTAATCTGTCGACAGCACGCGAGGTGAATCAACCCGAAACAATACAGTGACGTCACATGTGACTACTGTGATGAACAAAAACAAGGATGGATGGACGGACAGTGGTACAAAAGTAAGAAAAAGTTATTTCTCTGATAACAGGTATCGCGTGAATTGTAGGTTCACGGTATAGGTTTTTTTCTCTCATTTTTGAAGATCATCTATACAGTTGTCTATAATTGCTTACATCCACTTCATTTGAACTATGGTGGATAGTTGTCTCATTGGCAATCATACCACATCTCCTTCCTTATTTTCATATTGAAATGACAGCACCTTAACGACACACACAAACATAGCCTACTAGTATATACGTACATGGGAGACTGAGAAAATCTGTGCTTATTGGAAAATGATAAAAAAAAAAAAAATCTTTAAGGTATGCTATGACTAAGCTTAAAATATAAGGTAGATAGGGAGTAGGAAGCACACATATTCTTTTTTTTATTTGGCCTTAATGAAGAAGAAAACCACACACACAGCATATTACATCTTGTACTAACATCCATTAAACGCTATGCTAATATGTCTTCAAAAGAGAACCCTATTATATATCCCCCCTTTTTTCTCCGGATTTTGTTTTTTTGGAAAAAGGGGGAGGGGCTGGCGGTTTAGTTCAATACAGTGGGAAAATGTTTTGCCCAAAGTCCAATGGTTCACACTGATGTGTTTTTGTCCTTCCGTCTCTTTTTAATCGTCCGTGTCACGGGATGCTGCTTCACCCGTTACCGGTTCTGGGTTCACTTGCATAGCTTATATAGGTATAATGCATATGTATAGCTAGAGTCTTCACTGTGACACACATTCCCCTTTTTGAGGGGAAATAAATGAACTTTTGTAATTGTCCATTAAGATACAAATGATATGTACCACTTTCGAATTATAAAACTACAAAAATCTTCGTGTTTTGTTTTTGTTTTTGTTTGTATCGAAACTTTCAGGCGGCCAGGCCACTTTGAGCTCTGATCATCGGTTATTGATAATAAAATTAATTAAATATATTTTGTTGAAAAATATGGTATATTCTATAAGACATATTCGAGTTTTTGACTTGAAAGTGCGCAAATTGTACATAAAATGGAAATAAAAGCGAATGTGCATCATACAGAACAGTTGTTCAGTGCCTGAGATCCACTGAAAACAAAGTCGCTCTCTGAAAAGTTCCCAACGCTAAATTAAATAAAAAGATGTTTCAAATTCGTATTCTAGATATTGGGTTTGTTCATTCGAATCTTGAATGTTTGCGAAATTTCGCTCGGGTTGAATAAAAATGTTATTTGAAGTTTTAGTAAAAATCTGCAATTAAACAATGGCGCGTGAACTTTTTGTGTGTTTCCCTCTAGCTGGAAACAAACTTATTACGAGGAGGAACATGCTTCCAGTGAATAAAAACGGAAAGAAACCTAGAGAGAAATGATTTTTCTTCCGCTGTACAATTTTACGACGATAGAATATTTGTGTAATGAGAAAAACTCGTAAATTTTCTGTCAACATACCTGCGAAGACAATTCAGTCGGTTCTACTTTAACTATTAATATCTTTTTACTGTGTACATCGAAAAATACACAGTTTATCTAACATGCAAGATTAATGACTGTTGAGCAATTTGGTATGCTATATGTGAATGTTTTTGATAGAATTATACTATAAATTATCATAAAAGTCTTCGAAGAAGCACATAATCATTTTACCGAGATCGCGTAATGGATTTTACAAGTTATTTTTAAGGGTGTCTTCGTCGAGGTCCGCGTTCGTCTGTTATAAATAAACGAGGCCTGGAATGGCGTTATTTTCAAATCGTTATTCGTAGTATAAACTTCGTAAAGGATAATATTTTGAATCATTCAAAATGGCAGACGCAACAGCAGCACCAGCAGTAGCACCAGCTAAATCACCAAAGAAAAAGGCAGCAGCCAAGCCAAAGAAGCCTTCCGCACATCCTAAATACAGCGAGATGATTGGAAAAGCCATCGCCGCTTTGAAAGAACGTGGAGGTTCCTCAAGGCAAGCAATTCTGAAGTACATCATGGCCAACTTCAACGTCGGAAAAGATGCCAAGTCAGTAAATGCTCATTTAAAACTTGCACTCAGAGCCGGAGTTAAGAACAACAGTTTGAAGCAGTCCAAGGGAACTGGAGCATCCGGCTCTTTCAGAATTGGAGAGGCTAAAGTGGTTAAAAAGAAGCCAGCAAAGGCAAAAAAAGCAGCCAAACCTAAGGCCGCCAAGCCTAAGAAGGCAAAGACCACACCCAAGAAAAAGAAGCCAGCAGCAAAGAAACCAGCTGGAGAGAAAAAGGCGGCCAAACCAAAAGCAAAAAAACCAGCAGCAAAGAAAGCAGCCAAGCCAAAGAAGCCAGCAGCCAAGTCACCAGCCAAAAAGAAGGCAGCCAAACCAAAAGCCAAGAAGACACCAAAGAAGAAGTAAACTGTTCCAGACTTCAGTCTGCAGAGGCTATTCAGCCACCAAAAGCCCTTTTAAGGGCTACCCAATTTATTCAAAAAGAATCTACAATTGTTGTACATTAGTTATCAAACTAAATCTAGCTGAGCCCTACTTTCTCTGAACTTTGCACTGGTCTCTGAAATATTTTTTTGGTCAAATTATTTCCATTGTTTGTTTTATTTCACTCCTTATGACTATACTATTTCTAACACCTAAATATGCAGCTGTTGTTTTGGATATTTTTTGTGTAGTTAGGCACCATTAAAGTTATATCAGTGTATTTTCACGCACTTGTTAGAACTGAATAAAACTTTTTCTAATCAGTTTTCGTTAGAATGACAATCTACGAAAATAGGAAGTCATGCTAGGGTTTTATTGTGCTCTTTTTTTAGGGGGAAGGGGGTCAAAATCACACAGCTAACCTTCAACCGAAAAATCATTTTTGTCATTATATGAGTTTTTCCATTTCTCTCTTCTTCTTCGTGTTCAACTTGACTGACATTTTTAGTTGGACTTTTTCTACACGTATGCAAAGTCAAAGGTTGGCTCACTATTTCATATCAACTAGTCAATGGGGAGGTAACTCTGAAATTAAACTCAGTACTTTTTTTCAGTACTATATAAATAAACTGTTAAAATGTACACAATACAAAAGATGTATAACGTATCGTCAAAATCAGATTAGTAGCAAATGAATGCAGTGACGTTTGTCTGTTATATATTTATTTTTTTATTTATTATTTGTCAAAATTACTACAATAATATTGTGTATTAAAATTTAGAAGGAAACTCTAAAGTACGGAGGTTTTTGTTCAACATTTAACAGTTCTGCAATTATTTTGTCATTTTATTACCTGCGATTTATTATGCAAATTTCACTATTCTCTACCTTTCGAATTTCACCTTTGTTTTACTCGTGTATAAAATAAATGCACCTACTTGTTTCTATGTTTCTTTCAAATGGTTGTCCTGTGATTTTTCTCTTCTTTTTTCTCTCTGTTATTTAGTGTGTGACGACTTGACTGTATCTTTGCTATGTCTTTTTAATCTGTCGACAGCACGCGAGGTGAATCAACCCGAAACAATACAGTGACGTCACATGTGACTACTGTGATGAACAAAAACAAGGATGGATGGACGGACAGTGGTACAAAAGTAAGAAAAAGTTATTTCTCTGATAACAGGTATCGCGTGAATTGTAGGTTCACGGTATAGGTTTTTTTCTCTCATTTTTGAAGATCATCTATACAGTTGTCTATAATTGCTTACATCCACTTCATTTGAACTATGGTGGATAGTTGTCTCATTGGCAATCATACCACATCTCCTTCCTTATTTTCATATTGAAATGACAGCACCTTAACGACACACACAAACATAGCCTACTAGTATATACGTACATGGGAGACTGAGAAAATCTGTGCTTATTGGAAAATGATAAAAAAAAAAAAAATCTTTAAGGTATGCTATGACTAAGCTTAAAATATAAGGTAGATAGGGAGTAGGAAGCACACATATTCTTTTTTTTATTTGGCCTTAATGAAGAAGAAAACCACACACACAGCATATTACATCTTGTACTAACATCCATTAAACGCTATGCTAATATGTCTTCAAAAGAGAACCCTATTATATATCCCCCCTTTTTTCTCCGGATTTTGTTTTTTTGGAAAAAGGGGGAGGGGCTGGCGGTTTAGTTCAATACAGTGGGAAAATGTTTTGCCCAAAGTCCAATGGTTCACACTGATGTGTTTTTGTCCTTCCGTCTCTTTTTAATCGTCCGTGTCACGGGATGCTGCTTCACCCGTTACCGGTTCTGGGTTCACTTGCATAGCTTATATAGGTATAATGCATATGTATAGCTAGAGTCTTCACTGTGACACACATTCCCCTTTTTGAGGGGAAATAAATGAACTTTTGTAATTGTCCATTAAGATACAAATGATATGTACCACTTTCGAATTATAAAACTACAAAAATCTTCGTGTTTTGTTTTTGTTTTTGTTTGTATCGAAACTTTCAGGCGGCCAGGCCACTTTGAGCTCTGATCATCGGTTATTGATAATAAAATTAATTAAATATATTTTGTTGAAAAATATGGTATATTCTATAAGACATATTCGAGTTTTTGACTTGAAAGTGCGCAAATTGTACATGAAAATGGAAATAAAAGCGAATGTGCATCATACAGAACAGTTGTTCAGTGCCTGAGATCCACTGAAAACAAAGTCGCTCTCTGAAAAGTTCCCAACGCTAAATTAAATAAAAAGATGTTTCAAATTCGTATTCTAGATATTGGGTTTGTTCATTCGAATCTTGAATGTTTGCGAAATTTCGCTCGGGTTGAATAAAAATGTTATTTGAAGTTTTAGTAAAAATCTGCAATTAAACAATGGCGCGTGAACTTTTTGTGTGTTTCCCTCTAGCTGGAAACAAACTTATTACGAGGAGGAACATGCTTCCAGTGAATAAAAACGGAAAGAAACCTAGAGAGAAATGATTTTTCTTCCGCTGTACAATTTTACGACGATAGAATATTTGTGTAATGAGAAAAACTCGTAAATTTTCTGTCAACATACCTGCGAAGACAATTCAGTCGGTTCTACTTTAACTATTAATATCTTTTTACTGTGTACATCGAAAAATACACAGTTTATCTAACATGCAAGATTAATGACTGTTGAGCAATTTGGTATGCTATATGTGAATGTTTTTGATAGAATTATACTATAAATTATCATAAAAGTCTTCGAAGAAGCACATAATCATTTTACCGAGATCGCGTAATGGATTTTACAAGTTATTTTTAAGGGTGTCTTCGTCGAGGTCCGCGTTCGTCTGTTATAAATAAACGAGGCCTGGAATGGCGTTATTTTCAAATCGTTATTCGTAGTATAAACTTCGTAAAGGATAATATTTTGAATCATTCAAAATGGCAGACGCAACAGCAGCACCAGCAGTAGCACCAGCTAAATCACCAAAGAAAAAGGCAGCAGCCAAGCCAAAGAAGCCTTCCGCACATCCTAAATACAGCGAGATGATTGGAAAAGCCATCGCCGCTTTGAAAGAACGTGGAGGTTCCTCAAGGCAAGCAATTCTGAAGTACATCATGGCCAACTTCAACGTCGGAAAAGATGCCAAGTCAGTAAATGCTCATTTAAAACTTGCACTCAGAGCCGGAGTTAAGAACAACAGTTTGAAGCAGTCCAAGGGAACTGGAGCATCCGGCTCTTTCAGAATTGGAGAGGCTAAAGTGGTTAAAAAGAAGCCAGCAAAGGCAAAAAAAGCAGCCAAACCTAAGGCCGCCAAGCCTAAGAAGGCAAAGACCACACCCAAGAAAAAGAAGCCAGCAGCAAAGAAACCAGCTGGAGAGAAAAAGGCGGCCAAACCAAAAGCAAAAAAACCAGCAGCAAAGAAAGCAGCCAAGCCAAAGAAGCCAGCAGCCAAGTCACCAGCCAAAAAGAAGGCAGCCAAACCAAAAGCCAAGAAGACACCAAAGAAGAAGTAAACTGTTCCAGACTTCAGTCTGCAGAGGCTATTCAGCCACCAAAAGCCCTTTTAAGGGCTACCCAATTTATTCAAAAAGAATCTACAATTGTTGTACATTAGTTATCAAACTAAATCTAGCTGAGCCCTACTTTCTCTGAACTTTGCACTGGTCTCTGAAATATTTTTTTGGTCAAATTATTTCCATTGTTTGTTTTATTTCACTCCTTATGACTATACTATTTCTAACACCTAAATATGCAGCTGTTGTTTTGGATATTTTTTGTGTAGTTAGGCACCATTAAAGTTATATCAGTGTATTTTCACGCACTTGTTAGAACTGAATAAAACTTTTTCTAATCAGTTTTCGTTAGAATGACAATCTACGAAAATAGGAAGTCATGCTAGGGTTTTATTGTGCTCTTTTTTTAGGGGGAAGGGGGTCAAAATCACACAGCTAACCTTCAACCGAAAAATCATTTTTGTCATTATATGAGTTTTTCCATTCTCTCTCTTCTTCTTCGTGTTCAACTTGACTGACATTTTTAGTTGGACTTTTTCTACACGTATGCAAAGTCAAAGGTTGGCTCACTATTTCATATCAACTAGTCAATGGGGAGGTAACTCTGAAATTAAACTCAGTACTTTTTTTCAGTACTATATAAATAAACTGTTAAAATGTACACAATACAAAAGATGTATAACGTATCGTCAAAATCAGATTAGTAGCAAATGAATGCAGTGACGTTTGTCTGTTATATATTTATTTTTTTATTTATTATTTGTCAAAATTACTACAATAATATTGTGTATTAAAATTTAGAAGGAAACTCTAAAGTACGGAGGTTTTTGTTCAACATTTAACAGTTCTGCAATTATTTTGTCATTTTATTACCTGCGATTTATTATGCAAATTTCACTATTCTCTACCTTTCGAATTTCACCTTTGTTTTACTCGTGTATAAAATAAATGCACCTACTTGTTTCTATGTTTCTTTCAAATGGTTGTCCTGTGATTTTTCTCTTCTTTTTTCTCTCTGTTATTTAGTGTGTGACGACTTGACTGTATCTTTGCTATGTCTTTTTAATCTGTCGACAGCACGCGAGGTGAATCAACCCGAAACAATACAGTGACGTCACATGTGACTACTGTGATGAACAAAAACAAGGATGGATGGACGGACAGTGGTACAAAAGTAAGAAAAAGTTATTTCTCTGATAACAGGTATCGCGTGAATTGTAGGTTCACGGTATAGGTTTTTTTCTCTCATTTTTGAAGATCATCTATACAGTTGTCTATAATTGCTTACATCCACTTCATTTGAACTATGGTGGATAGTTGTCTCATTGGCAATCATACCACATCTCCTTCCTTATTTTCATATTGAAATGACAGCACCTTAACGACACACACAAACATAGCCTACTAGTATATACGTACATGGGAGACTGAGAAAATCTGTGCTTATTGGAAAATGATAAAAAAAAAAAAAATCTTTAAGGTATGCTATGACTAAGCTTAAAATATAAGGTAGATAGGGAGTAGGAAGCACACATATTCTTTTTTTTATTTGGCCTTAATGAAGAAGAAAACCACACACACAGCATATTACATCTTGTACTAACATCCATTAAACGCTATGCTAATATGTCTTCAAAAGAGAACCCTATTATATATCCCCCCTTTTTTCTCCGGATTTTGTTTTTTTGGAAAAAGGGGGAGGGGCTGGCGGTTTAGTTCAATACAGTGGGAAAATGTTTTGCCCAAAGTCCAATGGTTCACACTGATGTGTTTTTGTCCTTCCGTCTCTTTTTAATCGTCCGTGTCACGGGATGCTGCTTCACCCGTTACCGGTTCTGGGTTCACTTGCATAGCTTATATAGGTATAATGCATATGTATAGCTAGAGTCTTCACTGTGACACACATTCCCCTTTTTGAGGGGAAATAAATGAACTTTTGTAATTGTCCATTAAGATACAAATGATATGTACCACTTTCGAATTATAAAACTACAAAAATCTTCGTGTTTTGTTTTTGTTTTTGTTTGTATCGAAACTTTCAGGCGGCCAGGCCACTTTGAGCTCTGATCATCGGTTATTGATAATAAAATTAATTAAATATATTTTGTTGAAAAATATGGTATATTCTATAAGACATATTCGAGTTTTTGACTTGAAAGTGCGCAAATTGTACATGAAAATGGAAATAAAAGCGAATGTGCATCATACAGAACAGTTGTTCAGTGCCTGAGATCCACTGAAAACAAAGTCGCTCTCTGAAAAGTTCCCAACGCTAAATTAAATAAAAAGATGTTTCAAATTCGTATTCTAGATATTGGGTTTGTTCATTCGAATCTTGAATGTTTGCGAAATTTCGCTCGGGTTGAATAAAAATGTTATTTGAAGTTTTAGTAAAAATCTGCAATTAAACAATGGCGCGTGAACTTTTTGTGTGTTTCCCTCTAGCTGGAAACAAACTTATTACGAGGAGGAACATGCTTCCAGTGAATAAAAACGGAAAGAAACCTAGAGAGAAATGATTTTTCTTCCGCTGTACAATTTTACGACGATAGAATATTTGTGTAATGAGAAAAACTCGTAAATTTTCTGTCAACATACCTGCGAAGACAATTCAGTCGGTTCTACTTTAACTATTAATATCTTTTTACTGTGTACATCGAAAAATACACAGTTTATCTAACATGCAAGATTAATGACTGTTGAGCAATTTGGTATGCTATATGTGAATGTTTTTGATAGAATTATACTATAAATTATCATAAAAGTCTTCGAAGAAGCACATAATCATTTTACCGAGATCGCGTAATGGATTTTACAAGTTATTTTTAAGGGTGTCTTCGTCGAGGTCCGCGTTCGTCTGTTATAAATAAACGAGGCCTGGAATGGCGTTATTTTCAAATCGTTATTCGTAGTATAAACTTCGTAAAGGATAATATTTTGAATCATTCAAAATGGCAGACGCAACAGCAGCACCAGCAGTAGCACCAGCTAAATCACCAAAGAAAAAGGCAGCAGCCAAGCCAAAGAAGCCTTCCGCACATCCTAAATACAGCGAGATGATTGGAAAAGCCATCGCCGCTTTGAAAGAACGTGGAGGTTCCTCAAGGCAAGCAATTCTGAAGTACATCATGGCCAACTTCAACGTCGGAAAAGATGCCAAGTCAGTAAATGCTCATTTAAAACTTGCACTCAGAGCCGGAGTTAAGAACAACAGTTTGAAGCAGTCCAAGGGAACTGGAGCATCCGGCTCTTTCAGAATTGGAGAGGCTAAAGTGGTTAAAAAGAAGCCAGCAAAGGCAAAAAAAGCAGCCAAACCTAAGGCCGCCAAGCCTAAGAAGGCAAAGACCACACCCAAGAAAAAGAAGCCAGCAGCAAAGAAACCAGCTGGAGAGAAAAAGGCGGCCAAACCAAAAGCAAAAAAACCAGCAGCAAAGAAAGCAGCCAAGCCAAAGAAGCCAGCAGCCAAGTCACCAGCCAAAAAGAAGGCAGCCAAACCAAAAGCCAAGAAGACACCAAAGAAGAAGTAAACTGTTCCAGACTTCAGTCTGCAGAGGCTATTCAGCCACCAAAAGCCCTTTTAAGGGCTACCCAATTTATTCAAAAAGAATCTACAATTGTTGTACATTAGTTATCAAACTAAATCTAGCTGAGCCCTACTTTCTCTGAACTTTGCACTGGTCTCTGAAATATTTTTTTGGTCAAATTATTTCCATTGTTTGTTTTATTTCACTCCTTATGACTATACTATTTCTAACACCTAAATATGCAGCTGTTGTTTTGGATATTTTTTGTGTAGTTAGGCACCATTAAAGTTATATCAGTGTATTTTCACGCACTTGTTAGAACTGAATAAAACTTTTTCTAATCAGTTTTCGTTAGAATGACAATCTACGAAAATAGGAAGTCATGCTAGGGTTTTATTGTGCTCTTTTTTTAGGGGGAAGGGGGTCAAAATCACACAGCTAACCTTCAACCGAAAAATCATTTTTGTCATTATATGAGTTTTTCCATTTCTCTCTTCTTCTTCGTGTTCAACTTGACTGACATTTTTAGTTGGACTTTTTCTACACGTATGCAAAGTCAAAGGTTGGCTCACTATTTCATATCAACTAGTCAATGGGGAGGTAACTCTGAAATTAAACTCAGTACTTTTTTTCAGTACTATATAAATAAACTGTTAAAATGTACACAATACAAAAGATGTATAACGTATCGTCAAAATCAGATTAGTAGCAAATGAATGCAGTGACGTTTGTCTGTTATATATTTATTTTTTTATTTATTATTTGTCAAAATTACTACAATAATATTGTGTATTAAAATTTAGAAGGAAACTCTAAAGTACGGAGGTTTTTGTTCAACATTTAACAGTTCTGCAATTATTTTGTCATTTTATTACCTGCGATTTATTATGCAAATTTCACTATTCTCTACCTTTCGAATTTCACCTTTGTTTTACTCGTGTATAAAATAAATGCACCTACTTGTTTCTATGTTTCTTTCAAATGGTTGTCCTGTGATTTTTCTCTTCTTTTTTCTCTCTGTTATTTAGTGTGTGACGACTTGACTGTATCTTTGCTATGTCTTTTTAATCTGTCGACAGCACGCGAGGTGAATCAACCCGAAACAATACAGTGACGTCACATGTGACTACTGTGATGAACAAAAACAAGGATGGATGGACGGACAGTGGTACAAAAGTAAGAAAAAGTTATTTCTCTGATAACAGGTATCGCGTGAATTGTAGGTTCACGGTATAGGTTTTTTTCTCTCATTTTTGAAGATCATCTATACAGTTGTCTATAATTGCTTACATCCACTTCATTTGAACTATGGTGGATAGTTGTCTCATTGGCAATCATACCACATCTCCTTCCTTATTTTCATATTGAAATGACAGCACCTTAACGACACACACAAACATAGCCTACTAGTATATACGTACATGGGAGACTGAGAAAATCTGTGCTTATTGGAAAATGATAAAAAAAAAAAAAAATCTTTAAGGTATGCTATGACTAAGCTTAAAATATAAGGTAGATAGGGAGTAGGAAGCACACATATTCTTTTTTTTATTTGGCCTTAATGAAGAAGAAAACCACACACACAGCATATTACATCTTGTACTAACATCCATTAAACGCTATGCTAATATGTCTTCAAAAGAGAACCCTATTATATATCCCCCCTTTTTTCTCCGGATTTTGTTTTTTTGGAAAAAGGGGGAGGGGCTGGCGGTTTAGTTCAATACAGTGGGAAAATGTTTTGCCCAAAGTCCAATGGTTCACACTGATGTGTTTTTGTCCTTCCGTCTCTTTTTAATCGTCCGTGTCACGGGATGCTGCTTCACCCGTTACCGGTTCTGGGTTCACTTGCATAGCTTATATAGGTATAATGCATATGTATAGCTAGAGTCTTCACTGTGACACACATTCCCCTTTTTGAGGGGAAATAAATGAACTTTTGTAATTGTCCATTAAGATACAAATGATATGTACCACTTTCGAATTATAAAACTACAAAAATCTTCGTGTTTTGTTTTTGTTTTTGTTTGTATCGAAACTTTCAGGCGGCCAGGCCACTTTGAGCTCTGATCATCGGTTATTGATAATAAAATTAATTAAATATATTTTGTTGAAAAATATGGTATATTCTATAAGACATATTCGAGTTTTTGACTTGAAAGTGCGCAAATTGTACATGAAAATGGAAATAAAAGCGAATGTGCATCATACAGAACAGTTGTTCAGTGCCTGAGATCCACTGAAAACAAAGTCGCTCTCTGAAAAGTTCCCAACGCTAAATTAAATAAAAAGATGTTTCAAATTCGTATTCTAGATATTGGGTTTGTTCATTCGAATCTTGAATGTTTGCGAAATTTCGCTCGGGTTGAATAAAAATGTTATTTGAAGTTTTAGTAAAAATCTGCAATTAAACAATGGCGCGTGAACTTTTTGTGTGTTTCCCTCTAGCTGGAAACAAACTTATTACGAGGAGGAACATGCTTCCAGTGAATAAAAACGGAAAGAAACCTAGAGAGAAATGATTTTTCTTCCGCTGTACAATTTTACGACGATAGAATATTTGTGTAATGAGAAAAACTCGTAAATTTTCTGTCAACATACCTGCGAAGACAATTCAGTCGGTTCTACTTTAACTATTAATATCTTTTTACTGTGTACATCGAAAAATACACAGTTTATCTAACATGCAAGATTAATGACTGTTGAGCAATTTGGTATGCTATATGTGAATGTTTTTGATAGAATTATACTATAAATTATCATAAAAGTCTTCGAAGAAGCACATAATCATTTTACCGAGATCGCGTAATGGATTTTACAAGTTATTTTTAAGGGTGTCTTCGTCGAGGTCCGCGTTCGTCTGTTATAAATAAACGAGGCCTGGAATGGCGTTATTTTCAAATCGTTATTCGTAGTATAAACTTCGTAAAGGATAATATTTTGAATCATTCAAAATGGCAGACGCAACAGCAGCACCAGCAGTAGCACCAGCTAAATCACCAAAGAAAAAGGCAGCAGCCAAGCCAAAGAAGCCTTCCGCACATCCTAAATACAGCGAGATGATTGGAAAAGCCATCGCCGCTTTGAAAGAACGTGGAGGTTCCTCAAGGCAAGCAATTCTGAAGTACATCATGGCCAACTTCAACGTCGGAAAAGATGCCAAGTCAGTAAATGCTCATTTAAAACTTGCACTCAGAGCCGGAGTTAAGAACAACAGTTTGAAGCAGTCCAAGGGAACTGGAGCATCCGGCTCTTTCAGAATTGGAGAGGCTAAAGTGGTTAAAAAGAAGCCAGCAAAGGCAAAAAAAGCAGCCAAACCTAAGGCCGCCAAGCCTAAGAAGGCAAAGACCACACCCAAGAAAAAGAAGCCAGCAGCAAAGAAACCAGCTGGAGAGAAAAAGGCGGCCAAACCAAAAGCAAAAAAACCAGCAGCAAAGAAAGCAGCCAAGCCAAAGAAGCCAGCAGCCAAGTCACCAGCCAAAAAGAAGGCAGCCAAACCAAAAGCCAAGAAGACACCAAAGAAGAAGTAAACTGTTCCAGACTTCAGTCTGCAGAGGCTATTCAGCCACCAAAAGCCCTTTTAAGGGCTACCCAATTTATTCAAAAAGAATCTACAATTGTTGTACATTAGTTATCAAACTAAATCTAGCTGAGCCCTACTTTCTCTGAACTTTGCACTGGTCTCTGAATATTTTTTTGGTCAAATTATTTCCATTGTTTGTTTTATTTCACTCCTTATGACTATACTATTTCTAACACCTAAATATGCAGCTGTTGTTTTGGATATTTTTTGTGTAGTTAGGCACCATTAAAGTTATATCAGTGTATTTTCACGCACTTGTTAGAACTGAATAAAACTTTTTCTAATCAGTTTTCGTTAGAATGACAATCTACGAAAATAGGAAGTCATGCTAGGGTTTTATTGTGCTCTTTTTTTAGGGGGAAGGGGGTCAAAATCACACAGCTAACCTTCAACCGAAAAATCATTTTTGTCATTATATGAGTTTTTCCATTTCTCTCTTCTTCTTCGTGTTCAACTTGACTGACATTTTTAGTTGGACTTTTTCTACACGTATGCAAAGTCAAAGGTTGGCTCACTATTTCATATCAACTAGTCAATGGGGAGGTAACTCTGAAATTAAACTCAGTACTTTTTTTCAGTACTATATAAATAAACTGTTAAAATGTACACAATACAAAAGATGTATAACGTATCGTCAAAATCAGATTAGTAGCAAATGAATGCAGTGACGTTTGTCTGTTATATATTTATTTTTTTATTTATTATTTGTCAAAATTACTACAATAATATTGTGTATTAAAATTTAGAAGGAAACTCTAAAGTACGGAGGTTTTTGTTCAACATTTAACAGTTCTGCAATTATTTTGTCATTTTATTACCTGCGATTTATTATGCAAATTTCACTATTCTCTACCTTTCGAATTTCACCTTTGTTTTACTCGTGTATAAAATAAATGCACCTACTTGTTTCTATGTTTCTTTCAAATGGTTGTCCTGTGATTTTTCTCTTCTTTTTTCTCTCTGTTATTTAGTGTGTGACGACTTGACTGTATCTTTGCTATGTCTTTTTAATCTGTCGACAGCACGCGAGGTGAATCAACCCGAAACAATACAGTGACGTCACATGTGACTACTGTGATGAACAAAAACAAGGATGGATGGACGGACAGTGGTACAAAAGTAAGAAAAAGTTATTTCTCTGATAACAGGTATCGCGTGAATTGTAGGTTCACGGTATAGGTTTTTTTCTCTCATTTTTGAAGATCATCTATACAGTTGTCTATAATTGCTTACATCCACTTCATTTGAACTATGGTGGATAGTTGTCTCATTGGCAATCATACCACATCTCCTTCCTTATTTTCATATTGAAATGACAGCACCTTAACGACACACACAAACATAGCCTACTAGTATATACGTACATGGGAGACTGAGAAAATCTGTGCTTATTGGAAAATGATAAAAAAAAAAAAAATCTTTAAGGTATGCTATGACTAAGCTTAAAATATAAGGTAGATAGGGAGTAGGAAGCACACATATTCTTTTTTTTATTTGGCCTTAATGAAGAAGAAAACCACACACACAGCATATTACATCTTGTACTAACATCCATTAAACGCTATGCTAATATGTCTTCAAAAGAGAACCCTATTATATATCCCCCCTTTTTTCTCCGGATTTTGTTTTTTTGGAAAAAGGGGGAGGGGCTGGCGGTTTAGTTCAATACAGTGGGAAAATGTTTTGCCCAAAGTCCAATGGTTCACACTGATGTGTTTTTGTCCTTCCGTCTCTTTTTAATCGTCCGTGTCACGGGATGCTGCTTCACCCGTTACCGGTTCTGGGTTCACTTGCATAGCTTATATAGGTATAATGCATATGTATAGCTAGAGTCTTCACTGTGACACACATTCCC
>NC_086383.1:71080692-71107769 GCF_036588685.1 Mytilus trossulus
CTACTGTGATGAACAAAAACAAGGATGGATGGACGGACAGTGGTACAAAAGTAAGAAAAAGTTATTTCTCTGATAACAGGTATCGCGTGAATTGTAGGTTCACGGTATAGGTTTTTTTCTCTCATTTTTGAAGATCATCTATACAGTTGTCTATAATTGCTTACATCCACTTCATTTGAACTATGGTGGATAGTTGTCTCATTGGCAATCATACCACATCTCCTTCCTTATTTTCATATTGAAATGACAGCACCTTAACGACACACACAAACATAGCCTACTAGTATATACGTACATGGGAGACTGAGAAAATCTGTGCTTATTGGAAAATGATAAAAAAAAAAAAAATCTTTAAGGTATGCTATGACTAAGCTTAAAATATAAGGTAGATAGGGAGTAGGAAGCACACATATTCTTTTTTTTATTTGGCCTTAATGAAGAAGAAAACCACACACACAGCATATTACATCTTGTACTAACATCCATTAAACGCTATGCTAATATGTCTTCAAAAGAGAACCCTATTATATATCCCCCCTTTTTTCTCCGGATTTTGTTTTTTGGAAAAAGGGGGAGGGGCTGGCGGTTTAGTTCAATACAGTGGGAAAATGTTTTGCCCAAAGTCCAATGGTTCACACTGATGTGTTTTTGTCCTTCCGTCTCTTTTTAATCGTCCGTGTCACGGGATGCTGCTTCACCCGTTACCGGTTCTGGGTTCACTTGCATAGCTTATATAGGTATAATGCATATGTATAGCTAGAGTCTTCACTGTGACACACATTCCCCTTTTTGAGGGGAAATAAATGAACTTTTGTAATTGTCCATTAAGATACAAATGATATGTACCACTTTCGAATTATAAAACTACAAAAATCTTCGTGTTTTGTTTTTGTTTTTGTTTGTATCGAAACTTTCAGGCGGCCAGGCCACTTTGAGCTCTGATCATCGGTTATTGATAATAAAATTAATTAAATATATTTTGTTGAAAAATATGGTATATTCTATAAGACATATTCGAGTTTTTGACTTGAAAGTGCGCAAATTGTACATGAAAATGGAAATAAAAGCGAATGTGCATCATACAGAACAGTTGTTCAGTGCCTGAGATCCACTGAAAACAAAGTCGCTCTCTGAAAAGTTCCCAACGCTAAATTAAATAAAAAGATGTTTCAAATTCGTATTCTAGATATTGGGTTTGTTCATTCGAATCTTGAATGTTTGCGAAATTTCGCTCGGGTTGAATAAAAATGTTATTTGAAGTTTTAGTAAAAATCTGCAATTAAACAATGGCGCGTGAACTTTTTGTGTGTTTCCCTCTAGCTGGAAACAAACTTATTACGAGGAGGAACATGCTTCCAGTGAATAAAAACGGAAAGAAACCTAGAGAGAAATGATTTTTCTTCCGCTGTACAATTTTACGACGATAGAATATTTGTGTAATGAGAAAAACTCGTAAATTTTCTGTCAACATACCTGCGAAGACAATTCAGTCGGTTCTACTTTAACTATTAATATCTTTTTACTGTGTACATCGAAAAATACACAGTTTATCTAACATGCAAGATTAATGACTGTTGAGCAATTTGGTATGCTATATGTGAATGTTTTTGATAGAATTATACTATAAATTATCATAAAAGTCTTCGAAGAAGCACATAATCATTTTACCGAGATCGCGTAATGGATTTTACAAGTTATTTTTAAGGGTGTCTTCGTCGAGGTCCGCGTTCGTCTGTTATAAATAAACGAGGC
This sequence comes from Mytilus trossulus, assembly GCF_036588685.1. Classification (NCBI taxonomy): domain Eukaryota; kingdom Metazoa; phylum Mollusca; class Bivalvia; order Mytilida; family Mytilidae; genus Mytilus; species Mytilus trossulus. The sequence goes on from NC_086383.1 coordinate 71,082,445, forward strand.
CTGGAATGGCGTTATTTTCAAATCGTTATTCGTAGTATAAACTTCGTAAAGGATAATATTTTGAATCATTCAAAATGGCAGACGCAACAGCAGCACCAGCAGTAGCACCAGCTAAATCACCAAAGAAAAAGGCAGCAGCCAAGCCAAAGAAGCCTTCCGCACATCCTAAATACAGCGAGATGATTGGAAAAGCCATCGCCGCTTTGAAAGAACGTGGAGGTTCCTCAAGGCAAGCAATTCTGAAGTACATCATGGCCAACTTCAACGTCGGAAAAGATGCCAAGTCAGTAAATGCTCATTTAAAACTTGCACTCAGAGCCGGAGTTAAGAACAACAGTTTGAAGCAGTCCAAGGGAACTGGAGCATCCGGCTCTTTCAGAATTGGAGAGGCTAAAGTGGTTAAAAAGAAGCCAGCAAAGGCAAAAAAAGCAGCCAAACCTAAGGCCGCCAAGCCTAAGAAGGCAAAGACCACACCCAAGAAAAAGAAGCCAGCAGCAAAGAAACCAGCTGGAGAGAAAAAGGCGGCCAAACCAAAAGCAAAAAAACCAGCAGCAAAGAAAGCAGCCAAGCCAAAGAAGCCAGCAGCCAAGTCACCAGCCAAAAAGAAGGCAGCCAAACCAAAAGCCAAGAAGACACCAAAGAAGAAGTAAACTGTTCCAGACTTCAGTCTGCAGAGGCTATTCAGCCACCAAAAGCCCTTTTAAGGGCTACCCAATTTATTCAAAAAGAATCTACAATTGTTGTACATTAGTTATCAAACTAAATCTAGCTGAGCCCTACTTTCTCTGAACTTTGCACTGGTCTCTGAAATATTTTTTTGGTCAAATTATTTCCATTGTTTGTTTTATTTCACTCCTTATGACTATACTATTTCTAACACCTAAATATGCAGCTGTTGTTTTGGATATTTTTTGTGTAGTTAGGCACCATTAAAGTTATATCAGTGTATTTTCACGCACTTGTTAGAACTGAATAAAACTTTTTCTAATCAGTTTTCGTTAGAATGACAATCTACGAAAATAGGAAGTCATGCTAGGGTTTTATTGTGCTCTTTTTTTAGGGGGAAGGGGGTCAAAATCACACAGCTAACCTTCAACCGAAAAATCATTTTTGTCATTATATGAGTTTTTCCATTTCTCTCTTCTTCTTCGTGTTCAACTTGACTGACATTTTTAGTTGGACTTTTTCTACACGTATGCAAAGTCAAAGGTTGGCTCACTATTTCATATCAACTAGTCAATGGGGAGGTAACTCTGAAATTAAACTCAGTACTTTTTTTCAGTACTATATAAATAAACTGTTAAAATGTACACAATACAAAAGATGTATAACGTATCGTCAAAATCAGATTAGTAGCAAATGAATGCAGTGACGTTTGTCTGTTATATATTTATTTTTTTATTTATTATTTGTCAAAATTACTACAATAATATTGTGTATTAAAATTTAGAAGGAAACTCTAAAGTACGGAGGTTTTTGTTCAACATTTAACAGTTCTGCAATTATTTTGTCATTTTATTACCTGCGATTTATTATGCAAATTTCACTATTCTCTACCTTTCGAATTTCACCTTTGTTTTACTCGTGTATAAAATAAATGCACCTACTTGTTTCTATGTTTCTTTCAAATGGTTGTCCTGTGATTTTTCTCTTCTTTTTTCTCTCTGTTATTTAGTGTGTGACGACTTGACTGTATCTTTGCTATGTCTTTTTAATCTGTCGACAGCACGCGAGGTGAATCAACCCGAAACAATACAGTGACGTCACATGTGACTACTGTGATGAACAAAAACAAGGATGGATGGACGGACAGTGGTACAAAAGTAAGAAAAAGTTATTTCTCTGATAACAGGTATCGCGTGAATTGTAGGTTCACGGTATAGGTTTTTTTCTCTCATTTTTGAAGATCATCTATACAGTTGTCTATAATTGCTTACATCCACTTCATTTGAACTATGGTGGATAGTTGTCTCATTGGCAATCATACCACATCTCCTTCCTTATTTTCATATTGAAATGACAGCACCTTAACGACACACACAAACATAGCCTACTAGTATATACGTACATGGGAGACTGAGAAAATCTGTGCTTATTGGAAAATGATAAAAAAAAAAAAAATCTTTAAGGTATGCTATGACTAAGCTTAAAATATAAGGTAGATAGGGAGTAGGAAGCACACATATTCTTTTTTTTATTTGGCCTTAATGAAGAAGAAAACCACACACACAGCATATTACATCTTGTACTAACATCCATTAAACGCTATGCTAATATGTCTTCAAAAGAGAACCCTATTATATATCCCCCCTTTTTTCTCCGGATTTTGTTTTTTTGGAAAAAGGGGGAGGGGCTGGCGGTTTAGTTCAATACAGTGGGAAAATGTTTTGCCCAAAGTCCAATGGTTCACACTGATGTGTTTTTGTCCTTCCGTCTCTTTTTAATCGTCCGTGTCACGGGATGCTGCTTCACCCGTTACCGGTTCTGGGTTCACTTGCATAGCTTATATAGGTATAATGCATATGTATAGCTAGAGTCTTCACTGTGACACACATTCCCCTTTTTGAGGGGAAATAAATGAACTTTTGTAATTGTCCATTAAGATACAAATGATATGTACCACTTTCGAATTATAAAACTACAAAAATCTTCGTGTTTTGTTTTTGTTTTTGTTTGTATCGAAACTTTCAGGCGGCCAGGCCACTTTGAGCTCTGATCATCGGTTATTGATAATAAAATTAATTAAATATATTTTGTTGAAAAATATGGTATATTCTATAAGACATATTCGAGTTTTTGACTTGAAAGTGCGCAAATTGTACATGAAAATGGAAATAAAAGCGAATGTGCATCATACAGAACAGTTGTTCAGTGCCTGAGATCCACTGAAAACAAAGTCGCTCTCTGAAAAGTTCCCAACGCTAAATTAAATAAAAAGATGTTTCAAATTCGTATTCTAGATATTGGGTTTGTTCATTCGAATCTTGAATGTTTGCGAAATTTCGCTCGGGTTGAATAAAAATGTTATTTGAAGTTTTAGTAAAAATCTGCAATTAAACAATGGCGCGTGAACTTTTTGTGTGTTTCCCTCTAGCTGGAAACAAACTTATTACGAGGAGGAACATGCTTCCAGTGAATAAAAACGGAAAGAAACCTAGAGAGAAATGATTTTTCTTCCGCTGTACAATTTTACGACGATAGAATATTTGTGTAATGAGAAAAACTCGTAAATTTTCTGTCAACATACCTGCGAAGACAATTCAGTCGGTTCTACTTTAACTATTAATATCTTTTTACTGTGTACATCGAAAAATACACAGTTTATCTAACATGCAAGATTAATGACTGTTGAGCAATTTGGTATGCTATATGTGAATGTTTTTGATAGAATTATACTATAAATTATCATAAAAGTCTTCGAAGAAGCACATAATCATTTTACCGAGATCGCGTAATGGATTTTACAAGTTATTTTTAAGGGTGTCTTCGTCGAGGTCCGCGTTCGTCTGTTATAAATAAACGAGGCCTGGAATGGCGTTATTTTCAAATCGTTATTCGTAGTATAAACTTCGTAAAGGATAATATTTTGAATCATTCAAAATGGCAGACGCAACAGCAGCACCAGCAGTAGCACCAGCTAAATCACCAAAGAAAAAGGCAGCAGCCAAGCCAAAGAAGCCTTCCGCACATCCTAAATACAGCGAGATGATTGGAAAAGCCATCGCCGCTTTGAAAGAACGTGGAGGTTCCTCAAGGCAAGCAATTCTGAAGTACATCATGGCCAACTTCAACGTCGGAAAAGATGCCAAGTCAGTAAATGCTCATTTAAAACTTGCACTCAGAGCCGGAGTTAAGAACAACAGTTTGAAGCAGTCCAAGGGAACTGGAGCATCCGGCTCTTTCAGAATTGGAGAGGCTAAAGTGGTTAAAAAGAAGCCAGCAAAGGCAAAAAAAGCAGCCAAACCTAAGGCCGCCAAGCCTAAGAAGGCAAAGACCACACCCAAGAAAAAGAAGCCAGCAGCAAAGAAACCAGCTGGAGAGAAAAAGGCGGCCAAACCAAAAGCAAAAAAACCAGCAGCAAAGAAAGCAGCCAAGCCAAAGAAGCCAGCAGCCAAGTCACCAGCCAAAAAGAAGGCAGCCAAACCAAAAGCCAAGAAGACACCAAAGAAGAAGTAAACTGTTCCAGACTTCAGTCTGCAGAGGCTATTCAGCCACCAAAAGCCCTTTTAAGGGCTACCCAATTTATTCAAAAAGAATCTACAATTGTTGTACATTAGTTATCAAACTAAATCTAGCTGAGCCCTACTTTCTCTGAACTTTGCACTGGTCTCTGAAATATTTTTTTGGTCAAATTATTTCCATTGTTTGTTTTATTTCACTCCTTATGACTATACTATTTCTAACACCTAAATATGCAGCTGTTGTTTTGGATATTTTTTGTGTAGTTAGGCACCATTAAAGTTATATCAGTGTATTTTCACGCACTTGTTAGAACTGAATAAAACTTTTTCTAATCAGTTTTCGTTAGAATGACAATCTACGAAAATAGGAAGTCATGCTAGGGTTTTATTGTGCTCTTTTTTTAGGGGGAAGGGGGTCAAAATCACACAGCTAACCTTCAACCGAAAAATCATTTTTGTCATTATATGAGTTTTTCCATTTCTCTCTTCTTCTTCGTGTTCAACTTGACTGACATTTTTAGTTGGACTTTTTCTACACGTATGCAAAGTCAAAGGTTGGCTCACTATTTCATATCAACTAGTCAATGGGGAGGTAACTCTGAAATTAAACTCAGTACTTTTTTTCAGTACTATATAAATAAACTGTTAAAATGTACACAATACAAAAGATGTATAACGTATCGTCAAAATCAGATTAGTAGCAAATGAATGCAGTGACGTTTGTCTGTTATATATTTATTTTTTTATTTATTATTTGTCAAAATTACTACAATAATATTGTGTATTAAAATTTAGAAGGAAACTCTAAAGTACGGAGGTTTTTGTTCAACATTTAACAGTTCTGCAATTATTTTGTCATTTTATTACCTGCGATTTATTATGCAAATTTCACTATTCTCTACCTTTCGAATTTCACCTTTGTTTTACTCGTGTATAAAATAAATGCACCTACTTGTTTCTATGTTTCTTTCAAATGGTTGTCCTGTGATTTTTCTCTTCTTTTTTCTCTCTGTTATTTAGTGTGTGACGACTTGACTGTATCTTTGCTATGTCTTTTTAATCTGTCGACAGCACGCGAGGTGAATCAACCCGAAACAATACAGTGACGTCACATGTGACTACTGTGATGAACAAAAACAAGGATGGATGGACGGACAGTGGTACAAAAGTAAGAAAAAGTTATTTCTCTGATAACAGGTATCGCGTGAATTGTAGGTTCACGGTATAGGTTTTTTTCTCTCATTTTTGAAGATCATCTATACAGTTGTCTATAATTGCTTACATCCACTTCATTTGAACTATGGTGGATAGTTGTCTCATTGGCAATCATACCACATCTCCTTCCTTATTTTCATATTGAAATGACAGCACCTTAACGACACACACAAACATAGCCTACTAGTATATACGTACATGGGAGACTGAGAAAATCTGTGCTTATTGGAAAATGATAAAAAAAAAAAAAATCTTTAAGGTATGCTATGACTAAGCTTAAAATATAAGGTAGATAGGGAGTAGGAAGCACACATATTCTTTTTTTTATTTGGCCTTAATGAAGAAGAAAACCACACACACAGCATATTACATCTTGTACTAACATCCATTAAACGCTATGCTAATATGTCTTCAAAAGAGAACCCTATTATATATCCCCCCTTTTTTCTCCGGATTTTGTTTTTTTGGAAAAAGGGGGAGGGGCTGGCGGTTTAGTTCAATACAGTGGGAAAATGTTTTGCCCAAAGTCCAATGGTTCACACTGATGTGTTTTTGTCCTTCCGTCTCTTTTTAATCGTCCGTGTCACGGGATGCTGCTTCACCCGTTACCGGTTCTGGGTTCACTTGCATAGCTTATATAGGTATAATGCATATGTATAGCTAGAGTCTTCACTGTGACACACATTCCCCTTTTTGAGGGGAAATAAATGAACTTTTGTAATTGTCCATTAAGATACAAATGATATGTACCACTTTCGAATTATAAAACTACAAAAATCTTCGTGTTTTGTTTTTGTTTTTGTTTGTATCGAAACTTTCAGGCGGCCAGGCCACTTTGAGCTCTGATCATCGGTTATTGATAATAAAATTAATTAAATATATTTTGTTGAAAAATATGGTATATTCTATAAGACATATTCGAGTTTTTGACTTGAAAGTGCGCAAATTGTACATGAAAATGGAAATAAAAGCGAATGTGCATCATACAGAACAGTTGTTCAGTGCCTGAGATCCACTGAAAACAAAGTCGCTCTCTGAAAAGTTCCCAACGCTAAATTAAATAAAAAGATGTTTCAAATTCGTATTCTAGATATTGGGTTTGTTCATTCGAATCTTGAATGTTTGCGAAATTTCGCTCGGGTTGAATAAAAATGTTATTTGAAGTTTTAGTAAAAATCTGCAATTAAACAATGGCGCGTGAACTTTTTGTGTGTTTCCCTCTAGCTGGAAACAAACTTATTACGAGGAGGAACATGCTTCCAGTGAATAAAAACGGAAAGAAACCTAGAGAGAAATGATTTTTCTTCCGCTGTACAATTTTACGACGATAGAATATTTGTGTAATGAGAAAAACTCGTAAATTTTCTGTCAACATACCTGCGAAGACAATTCAGTCGGTTCTACTTTAACTATTAATATCTTTTTACTGTGTACATCGAAAAATACACAGTTTATCTAACATGCAAGATTAATGACTGTTGAGCAATTTGGTATGCTATATGTGAATGTTTTTGATAGAATTATACTATAAATTATCATAAAAGTCTTCGAAGAAGCACATAATCATTTTACCGAGATCGCGTAATGGATTTTACAAGTTATTTTTAAGGGTGTCTTCGTCGAGGTCCGCGTTCGTCTGTTATAAATAAACGAGGCCTGGAATGGCGTTATTTTCAAATCGTTATTCGTAGTATAAACTTCGTAAAGGATAATATTTTGAATCATTCAAAATGGCAGACGCAACAGCAGCACCAGCAGTAGCACCAGCTAAATCACCAAAGAAAAAGGCAGCAGCCAAGCCAAAGAAGCCTTCCGCACATCCTAAATACAGCGAGATGATTGGAAAAGCCATCGCCGCTTTGAAAGAACGTGGAGGTTCCTCAAGGCAAGCAATTCTGAAGTACATCATGGCCAACTTCAACGTCGGAAAAGATGCCAAGTCAGTAAATGCTCATTTAAAACTTGCACTCAGAGCCGGAGTTAAGAACAACAGTTTGAAGCAGTCCAAGGGAACTGGAGCATCCGGCTCTTTCAGAATTGGAGAGGCTAAAGTGGTTAAAAAGAAGCCAGCAAAGGCAAAAAAAGCAGCCAAACCTAAGGCCGCCAAGCCTAAGAAGGCAAAGACCACACCCAAGAAAAAGAAGCCAGCAGCAAAGAAACCAGCTGGAGAGAAAAAGGCGGCCAAACCAAAAGCAAAAAAACCAGCAGCAAAGAAAGCAGCCAAGCCAAAGAAGCCAGCAGCCAAGTCACCAGCCAAAAAGAAGGCAGCCAAACCAAAAGCCAAGAAGACACCAAAGAAGAAGTAAACTGTTCCAGACTTCAGTCTGCAGAGGCTATTCAGCCACCAAAAGCCCTTTTAAGGGCTACCCAATTTATTCAAAAAGAATCTACAATTGTTGTACATTAGTTATCAAACTAAATCTAGCTGAGCCCTACTTTCTCTGAACTTTGCACTGGTCTCTGAAATATTTTTTTGGTCAAATTATTTCCATTGTTTGTTTTATTTCACTCCTTATGACTATACTATTTCTAACACCTAAATATGCAGCTGTTGTTTTGGATATTTTTTGTGTAGTTAGGCACCATTAAAGTTATATCAGTGTATTTTCACGCACTTGTTAGAACTGAATAAAACTTTTTCTAATCAGTTTTCGTTAGAATGACAATCTACGAAAATAGGAAGTCATGCTAGGGTTTTATTGTGCTCTTTTTTTAGGGGGAAGGGGGTCAAAATCACACAGCTAACCTTCAACCGAAAAATCATTTTTGTCATTATATGAGTTTTTCCATTTCTCTCTTCTTCTTCGTGTTCAACTTGACTGACATTTTTAGTTGGACTTTTTCTACACGTATGCAAAGTCAAAGGTTGGCTCACTATTTCATATCAACTAGTCAATGGGGAGGTAACTCTGAAATTAAACTCAGTACTTTTTTTCAGTACTATATAAATAAACTGTTAAAATGTACACAATACAAAAGATGTATAACGTATCGTCAAAATCAGATTAGTAGCAAATGAATGCAGTGACGTTTGTCTGTTATATATTTATTTTTTTATTTATTATTTGTCAAAATTACTACAATAATATTGTGTATTAAAATTTAGAAGGAAACTCTAAAGTACGGAGGTTTTTGTTCAACATTTAACAGTTCTGCAATTATTTTGTCATTTTATTACCTGCGATTTATTATGCAAATTTCACTATTCTCTACCTTTCGAATTTCACCTTTGTTTTACTCGTGTATAAAATAAATGCACCTACTTGTTTCTATGTTTCTTTCAAATGGTTGTCCTGTGATTTTTCTCTTCTTTTTTCTCTCTGTTATTTAGTGTGTGACGACTTGACTGTATCTTTGCTATGTCTTTTTAATCTGTCGACAGCACGCGAGGTGAATCAACCCGAAACAATACAGTGACGTCACATGTGACTACTGTGATGAACAAAAACAAGGATGGATGGACGGACAGTGGTACAAAAGTAAGAAAAAGTTATTTCTCTGATAACAGGTATCGCGTGAATTGTAGGTTCACGGTATAGGTTTTTTTCTCTCATTTTTGAAGATCATCTATACAGTTGTCTATAATTGCTTACATCCACTTCATTTGAACTATGGTGGATAGTTGTCTCATTGGCAATCATACCACATCTCCTTCCTTATTTTCATATTGAAATGACAGCACCTTAACGACACACACAAACATAGCCTACTAGTATATACGTACATGGGAGACTGAGAAAATCTGTGCTTATTGGAAAATGATAAAAAAAAAAAAAATCTTTAAGGTATGCTATGACTAAGCTTAAAATATAAGGTAGATAGGGAGTAGGAAGCACACATATTCTTTTTTTTATTTGGCCTTAATGAAGAAGAAAACCACACACACAGCATATTACATCTTGTACTAACATCCATTAAACGCTATGCTAATATGTCTTCAAAAGAGAACCCTATTATATATCCCCCCTTTTTTCTCCGGATTTTGTTTTTTTGGAAAAAGGGGGAGGGGCTGGCGGTTTAGTTCAATACAGTGGGAAAATGTTTTGCCCAAAGTCCAATGGTTCACACTGATGTGTTTTTGTCCTTCCGTCTCTTTTTAATCGTCCGTGTCACGGGATGCTGCTTCACCCGTTACCGGTTCTGGGTTCACTTGCATAGCTTATATAGGTATAATGCATATGTATAGCTAGAGTCTTCACTGTGACACACATTCCCCTTTTTGAGGGGAAATAAATGAACTTTTGTAATTGTCCATTAAGATACAAATGATATGTACCACTTTCGAATTATAAAACTACAAAAATCTTCGTGTTTTGTTTTTGTTTTTGTTTGTATCGAAACTTTCAGGCGGCCAGGCCACTTTGAGCTCTGATCATCGGTTATTGATAATAAAATTAATTAAATATATTTTGTTGAAAAATATGGTATATTCTATAAGACATATTCGAGTTTTTGACTTGAAAGTGCGCAAATTGTACATGAAAATGGAAATAAAAGCGAATGTGCATCATACAGAACAGTTGTTCAGTGCCTGAGATCCACTGAAAACAAAGTCGCTCTCTGAAAAGTTCCCAACGCTAAATTAAATAAAAAGATGTTTCAAATTCGTATTCTAGATATTGGGTTTGTTCATTCGAATCTTGAATGTTTGCGAAATTTCGCTCGGGTTGAATAAAAATGTTATTTGAAGTTTTAGTAAAAATCTGCAATTAAACAATGGCGCGTGAACTTTTTGTGTGTTTCCCTCTAGCTGGAAACAAACTTATTACGAGGAGGAACATGCTTCCAGTGAATAAAAACGGAAAGAAACCTAGAGAGAAATGATTTTTCTTCCGCTGTACAATTTTACGACGATAGAATATTTGTGTAATGAGAAAAACTCGTAAATTTTCTGTCAACATACCTGCGAAGACAATTCAGTCGGTTCTACTTTAACTATTAATATCTTTTTACTGTGTACATCGAAAAATACACAGTTTATCTAACATGCAAGATTAATGACTGTTGAGCAATTTGGTATGCTATATGTGAATGTTTTTGATAGAATTATACTATAAATTATCATAAAAGTCTTCGAAGAAGCACATAATCATTTTACCGAGATCGCGTAATGGATTTTACAAGTTATTTTTAAGGGTGTCTTCGTCGAGGTCCGCGTTCGTCTGTTATAAATAAACGAGGCCTGGAATGGCGTTATTTTCAAATCGTTATTCGTAGTATAAACTTCGTAAAGGATAATATTTTGAATCATTCAAAATGGCAGACGCAACAGCAGCACCAGCAGTAGCACCAGCTAAATCACCAAAGAAAAAGGCAGCAGCCAAGCCAAAGAAGCCTTCCGCACATCCTAAATACAGCGAGATGATTGGAAAAGCCATCGCCGCTTTGAAAGAACGTGGAGGTTCCTCAAGGCAAGCAATTCTGAAGTACATCATGGCCAACTTCAACGTCGGAAAAGATGCCAAGTCAGTAAATGCTCATTTAAAACTTGCACTCAGAGCCGGAGTTAAGAACAACAGTTTGAAGCAGTCCAAGGGAACTGGAGCATCCGGCTCTTTCAGAATTGGAGAGGCTAAAGTGGTTAAAAAGAAGCCAGCAAAGGCAAAAAAAGCAGCCAAACCTAAGGCCGCCAAGCCTAAGAAGGCAAAGACCACACCCAAGAAAAAGAAGCCAGCAGCAAAGAAACCAGCTGGAGAGAAAAAGGCGGCCAAACCAAAAGCAAAAAAACCAGCAGCAAAGAAAGCAGCCAAGCCAAAGAAGCCAGCAGCCAAGTCACCAGCCAAAAAGAAGGCAGCCAAACCAAAAGCCAAGAAGACACCAAAGAAGAAGTAAACTGTTCCAGACTTCAGTCTGCAGAGGCTATTCAGCCACCAAAAGCCCTTTTAAGGGCTACCCAATTTATTCAAAAAGAATCTACAATTGTTGTACATTAGTTATCAAACTAAATCTAGCTGAGCCCTACTTTCTCTGAACTTTGCACTGGTCTCTGAAATATTTTTTTGGTCAAATTATTTCCATTGTTTGTTTTATTTCACTCCTTATGACTATACTATTTCTAACACCTAAATATGCAGCTGTTGTTTTGGATATTTTTTGTGTAGTTAGGCACCATTAAAGTTATATCAGTGTATTTTCACGCACTTGTTAGAACTGAATAAAACTTTTTCTAATCAGTTTTCGTTAGAATGACAATCTACGAAAATAGGAAGTCATGCTAGGGTTTTATTGTGCTCTTTTTTTAGGGGGAAGGGGGTCAAAATCACACAGCTAACCTTCAACCGAAAAATCATTTTTGTCATTATATGAGTTTTTCCATTTCTCTCTTCTTCTTCGTGTTCAACTTGACTGACATTTTTAGTTGGACTTTTTCTACACGTATGCAAAGTCAAAGGTTGGCTCACTATTTCATATCAACTAGTCAATGGGGAGGTAACTCTGAAATTAAACTCAGTACTTTTTTTCAGTACTATATAAATAAACTGTTAAAATGTACACAATACAAAAGATGTATAACGTATCGTCAAAATCAGATTAGTAGCAAATGAATGCAGTGACGTTTGTCTGTTATATATTTATTTTTTTATTTATTATTTGTCAAAATTACTACAATAATATTGTGTGTTAAAATTTAGAAGGAAACTCTAAAGTACGGAGGTTTTTGTTCAACATTTAACAGTTCTGCAATTATTTTGTCATTTTATTACCTGCGATTTATTATGCAAATTTCACTATTCTCTACCTTTCGAATTTCACCTTTGTTTTACTCGTGTATAAAATAAATGCACCTACTTGTTTCTATGTTTCTTTCAAATGGTTGTCCTGTGATTTTTCTCTTCTTTTTTCTCTCTGTTATTTAGTGTGTGACGACTTGACTGTATCTTTGCTATGTCTTTTTAATCTGTCGACAGCACGCGAGGTGAATCAACCCGAAACAATACAGTGACGTCACATGTGACTACTGTGATGAACAAAAACAAGGATGGATGGACGGACAGTGGTACAAAAGTAAGAAAAAGTTATTTCTCTGATAACAGGTATCGCGTGAATTGTAGGTTCACGGTATAGGTTTTTTTCTCTCATTTTTGAAGATCATCTATACAGTTGTCTATAATTGCTTACATCCACTTCATTTGAACTATGGTGGATAGTTGTCTCATTGGCAATCATACCACATCTCCTTCCTTATTTTCATATTGAAATGACAGCACCTTAACGACACACACAAACATAGCCTACTAGTATATACGTACATGGGAGACTGAGAAAATCTGTGCTTATTGGAAAATGATAAAAAAAAAAAAAATCTTTAAGGTATGCTATGACTAAGCTTAAAATATAAGGTAGATAGGGAGTAGGAAGCACACATATTCTTTTTTTTATTTGGCCTTAATGAAGAAGAAAACCACACACACAGCATATTACATCTTGTACTAACATCCATTAAACGCTATGCTAATATGTCTTCAAAAGAGAACCCTATTATATATCCCCCCTTTTTTCTCCGGATTTTGTTTTTTTGGAAAAAGGGGGAGGGGCTGGCGGTTTAGTTCAATACAGTGGGAAAATGTTTTGCCCAAAGTCCAATGGTTCACACTGATGTGTTTTTGTCCTTCCGTCTCTTTTTAATCGTCCGTGTCACGGGATGCTGCTTCACCCGTTACCGGTTCTGGGTTCACTTGCATAGCTTATATAGGTATAATGCATATGTATAGCTAGAGTCTTCACTGTGACACACATTCCCCTTTTTGAGGGGAAATAAATGAACTTTTGTAATTGTCCATTAAGATACAAATGATATGTACCACTTTCGAATTATAAAACTACAAAAATCTTCGTGTTTTGTTTTTGTTTTTGTTTGTATCGAAACTTTCAGGCGGCCAGGCCACTTTGAGCTCTGATCATCGGTTATTGATAATAAAATTAATTAAATATATTTTGTTGAAAAATATGGTATATTCTATAAGACATATTCGAGTTTTTGACTTGAAAGTGCGCAAATTGTACATGAAAATGGAAATAAAAGCGAATGTGCATCATACAGAACAGTTGTTCAGTGCCTGAGATCCACTGAAAACAAAGTCGCTCTCTGAAAAGTTCCCAACGCTAAATTAAATAAAAAGATGTTTCAAATTCGTATTCTAGATATTGGGTTTGTTCATTCGAATCTTGAATGTTTGCGAAATTTCGCTCGGGTTGAATAAAAATGTTATTTGAAGTTTTAGTAAAAATCTGCAATTAAACAATGGCGCGTGAACTTTTTGTGTGTTTCCCTCTAGCTGGAAACAAACTTATTACGAGGAGGAACATGCTTCCAGTGAATAAAAACGGAAAGAAACCTAGAGAGAAATGATTTTTCTTCCGCTGTACAATTTTACGACGATAGAATATTTGTGTAATGAGAAAAACTCGTAAATTTTCTGTCAACATACCTGCGAAGACAATTCAGTCGGTTCTACTTTAACTATTAATATCTTTTTACTGTGTACATCGAAAAATACACAGTTTATCTAACATGCAAGATTAATGACTGTTGAGCAATTTGGTATGCTATATGTGAATGTTTTTGATAGAATTATACTATAAATTATCATAAAAGTCTTCGAAGAAGCACATAATCATTTTACCGAGATCGCGTAATGGATTTTACAAGTTATTTTTAAGGGTGTCTTCGTCGAGGTCCGCGTTCGTCTGTTATAAATAAACGAGGCCTGGAATGGCGTTATTTTCAAATCGTTATTCGTAGTATAAACTTCGTAAAGGATAATATTTTGAATCATTCAAAATGGCAGACGCAACAGCAGCACCAGCAGTAGCACCAGCTAAATCACCAAAGAAAAAGGCAGCAGCCAAGCCAAAGAAGCCTTCCGCACATCCTAAATACAGCGAGATGATTGGAAAAGCCATCGCCGCTTTGAAAGAACGTGGAGGTTCCTCAAGGCAAGCAATTCTGAAGTACATCATGGCCAACTTCAACGTCGGAAAAGATGCCAAGTCAGTAAATGCTCATTTAAAACTTGCACTCAGAGCCGGAGTTAAGAACAACAGTTTGAAGCAGTCCAAGGGAACTGGAGCATCCGGCTCTTTCAGAATTGGAGAGGCTAAAGTGGTTAAAAAGAAGCCAGCAAAGGCAAAAAAAGCAGCCAAACCTAAGGCCGCCAAGCCTAAGAAGGCAAAGACCACACCCAAGAAAAAGAAGCCAGCAGCAAAGAAACCAGCTGGAGAGAAAAAGGCGGCCAAACCAAAAGCAAAAAAACCAGCAGCAAAGAAAGCAGCCAAGCCAAAGAAGCCAGCAGCCAAGTCACCAGCCAAAAAGAAGGCAGCCAAACCAAAAGCCAAGAAGACACCAAAGAAGAAGTAAACTGTTCCAGACTTCAGTCTGCAGAGGCTATTCAGCCACCAAAAGCCCTTTTAAGGGCTACCCAATTTATTCAAAAAGAATCTACAATTGTTGTACATTAGTTATCAAACTAAATCTAGCTGAGCCCTACTTTCTCTGAACTTTGCACTGGTCTCTGAAATATTTTTTTGGTCAAATTATTTCCATTGTTTGTTTTATTTCACTCCTTATGACTATACTATTTCTAACACCTAAATATGCAGCTGTTGTTTTGGATATTTTTTGTGTAGTTAGGCACCATTAAAGTTATATCAGTGTATTTTCACGCACTTGTTAGAACTGAATAAAACTTTTTCTAATCAGTTTTCGTTAGAATGACAATCTACGAAAATAGGAAGTCATGCTAGGGTTTTATTGTGCTCTTTTTTTAGGGGGAAGGGGGTCAAAATCACACAGCTAACCTTCAACCGAAAAATCATTTTTGTCATTATATGAGTTTTTCCATTTCTCTCTTCTTCTTCGTGTTCAACTTGACTGACATTTTTAGTTGGACTTTTTCTACACGTATGCAAAGTCAAAGGTTGGCTCACTATTTCATATCAACTAGTCAATGGGGAGGTAACTCTGAAATTAAACTCAGTACTTTTTTTCAGTACTATATAAATAAACTGTTAAAATGTACACAATACAAAAGATGTATAACGTATCGTCAAAATCAGATTAGTAGCAAATGAATGCAGTGACGTTTGTCTGTTATATATTTATTTTTTTATTTATTATTTGTCAAAATTACTACAATAATATTGTGTATTAAAATTTAGAAGGAAACTCTAAAGTACGGAGGTTTTTGTTCAACATTTAACAGTTCTGCAATTATTTTGTCATTTTATTACCTGCGATTTATTATGCAAATTTCACTATTCTCTACCTTTCGAATTTCACCTTTGTTTTACTCGTGTATAAAATAAATGCACCTACTTGTTTCTATGTTTCTTTCAAATGGTTGTCCTGTGATTTTTCTCTTCTTTTTTCTCTCTGTTATTTAGTGTGTGACGACTTGACTGTATCTTTGCTATGTCTTTTTAATCTGTCGACAGCACGCGAGGTGAATCAACCCGAAACAATACAGTGACGTCACATGTGACTACTGTGATGAACAAAAACAAGGATGGATGGACGGACAGTGGTACAAAAGTAAGAAAAAGTTATTTCTCTGATAACAGGTATCGCGTGAATTGTAGGTTCACGGTATAGGTTTTTTTCTCTCATTTTTGAAGATCATCTATACAGTTGTCTATAATTGCTTACATCCACTTCATTTGAACTATGGTGGATAGTTGTCTCATTGGCAATCATACCACATCTCCTTCCTTATTTTCATATTGAAATGACAGCACCTTAACGACACACACAAACATAGCCTACTAGTATATACGTACATGGGAGACTGAGAAAATCTGTGCTTATTGGAAAATGATAAAAAAAAAAAAAATCTTTAAGGTATGCTATGACTAAGCTTAAAATATAAGGTAGATAGGGAGTAGGAAGCACACATATTCTTTTTTTTATTTGGCCTTAATGAAGAAGAAAACCACACACACAGCATATTACATCTTGTACTAACATCCATTAAACGCTATGCTAATATGTCTTCAAAAGAGAACCCTATTATATATCCCCCCTTTTTTCTCCGGATTTTGTTTTTTTGGAAAAAGGGGGAGGGGCTGGCGGTTTAGTTCAATACAGTGGGAAAATGTTTTGCCCAAAGTCCAATGGTTCACACTGATGTGTTTTTGTCCTTCCGTCTCTTTTTAATCGTCCGTGTCACGGGATGCTGCTTCACCCGTTACCGGTTCTGGGTTCACTTGCATAGCTTATATAGGTATAATGCATATGTATAGCTAGAGTCTTCACTGTGACACACATTCCCCTTTTTGAGGGGAAATAAATGAACTTTTGTAATTGTCCATTAAGATACAAATGATATGTACCACTTTCGAATTATAAAACTACAAAAATCTTCGTGTTTTGTTTTTGTTTTTGTTTGTATCGAAACTTTCAGGCGGCCAGGCCACTTTGAGCTCTGATCATCGGTTATTGATAATAAAATTAATTAAATATATTTTGTTGAAAAATATGGTATATTCTATAAGACATATTCGAGTTTTTGACTTGAAAGTGCGCAAATTGTACATGAAAATGGAAATAAAAGCGAATGTGCATCATACAGAACAGTTGTTCAGTGCCTGAGATCCACTGAAAACAAAGTCGCTCTCTGAAAAGTTCCCAACGCTAAATTAAATAAAAAGATGTTTCAAATTCGTATTCTAGATATTGGGTTTGTTCATTCGAATCTTGAATGTTTGCGAAATTTCGCTCGGGTTGAATAAAAATGTTATTTGAAGTTTTAGTAAAAATCTGCAATTAAACAATGGCGCGTGAACTTTTTGTGTGTTTCCCTCTAGCTGGAAACAAACTTATTACGAGGAGGAACATGCTTCCAGTGAATAAAAACGGAAAGAAACCTAGAGAGAAATGATTTTTCTTCCGCTGTACAATTTTACGACGATAGAATATTTGTGTAATGAGAAAAACTCGTAAATTTTCTGTCAACATACCTGCGAAGACAATTCAGTCGGTTCTACTTTAACTATTAATATCTTTTTACTGTGTACATCGAAAAATACACAGTTTATCTAACATGCAAGATTAATGACTGTTGAGCAATTTGGTATGCTATATGTGAATGTTTTTGATAGAATTATACTATAAATTATCATAAAAGTCTTCGAAGAAGCACATAATCATTTTACCGAGATCGCGTAATGGATTTTACAAGTTATTTTTAAGGGTGTCTTCGTCGAGGTCCGCGTTCGTCTGTTATAAATAAACGAGGCCTGGAATGGCGTTATTTTCAAATCGTTATTCGTAGTATAAACTTCGTAAAGGATAATATTTTGAATCATTCAAAATGGCAGACGCAACAGCAGCACCAGCAGTAGCACCAGCTAAATCACCAAAGAAAAAGGCAGCAGCCAAGCCAAAGAAGCCTTCCGCACATCCTAAATACAGCGAGATGATTGGAAAAGCCATCGCCGCTTTGAAAGAACGTGGAGGTTCCTCAAGGCAAGCAATTCTGAAGTACATCATGGCCAACTTCAACGTCGGAAAAGATGCCAAGTCAGTAAATGCTCATTTAAAACTTGCACTCAGAGCCGGAGTTAAGAACAACAGTTTGAAGCAGTCCAAGGGAACTGGAGCATCCGGCTCTTTCAGAATTGGAGAGGCTAAAGTGGTTAAAAAGAAGCCAGCAAAGGCAAAAAAAGCAGCCAAACCTAAGGCCGCCAAGCCTAAGAAGGCAAAGACCACACCCAAGAAAAAGAAGCCAGCAGCAAAGAAACCAGCTGGAGAGAAAAAGGCGGCCAAACCAAAAGCAAAAAAACCAGCAGCAAAGAAAGCAGCCAAGCCAAAGAAGCCAGCAGCCAAGTCACCAGCCAAAAAGAAGGCAGCCAAACCAAAAGCCAAGAAGACACCAAAGAAGAAGTAAACTGTTCCAGACTTCAGTCTGCAGAGGCTATTCAGCCACCAAAAGCCCTTTTAAGGGCTACCCAATTTATTCAAAAAGAATCTACAATTGTTGTACATTAGTTATCAAACTAAATCTAGCTGAGCCCTACTTTCTCTGAACTTTGCACTGGTCTCTGAAATATTTTTTTGGTCAAATTATTTCCATTGTTTGTTTTATTTCACTCCTTATGACTATACTATTTCTAACACCTAAATATGCAGCTGTTGTTTTGGATATTTTTTGTGTAGTTAGGCACCATTAAAGTTATATCAGTGTATTTTCACGCACTTGTTAGAACTGAATAAAACTTTTTCTAATCAGTTTTCGTTAGAATGACAATCTACGAAAATAGGAAGTCATGCTAGGGTTTTATTGTGCTCTTTTTTTAGGGGGAAGGGGGTCAAAATCACACAGCTAACCTTCAACCGAAAAATCATTTTTGTCATTATATGAGTTTTTCCATTTCTCTCTTCTTCTTCGTGTTCAACTTGACTGACATTTTTAGTTGGACTTTTTCTACACGTATGCAAAGTCAAAGGTTGGCTCACTATTTCATATCAACTAGTCAATGGGGAGGTAACTCTGAAATTAAACTCAGTACTTTTTTTCAGTACTATATAAATAAACTGTTAAAATGTACACAATACAAAAGATGTATAACGTATCGTCAAAATCAGATTAGTAGCAAATGAATGCAGTGACGTTTGTCTGTTATATATTTATTTTTTTATTTATTATTTGTCAAAATTACTACAATAATATTGTGTATTAAAATTTAGAAGGAAACTCTAAAGTACGGAGGTTTTTGTTCAACATTTAACAGTTCTGCAATTATTTTGTCATTTTATTACCTGCGATTTATTATGCAAATTTCACTATTCTCTACCTTTCGAATTTCACCTTTGTTTTACTCGTGTATAAAATAAATGCACCTACTTGTTTCTATGTTTCTTTCAAATGGTTGTCCTGTGATTTTTCTCTTCTTTTTTCTCTCTGTTATTTAGTGTGTGACGACTTGACTGTATCTTTGCTATGTCTTTTTAATCTGTCGACAGCACGCGAGGTGAATCAACCCGAAACAATACAGTGACGTCACATGTGACTACTGTGATGAACAAAAACAAGGATGGATGGACGGACAGTGGTACAAAAGTAAGAAAAAGTTATTTCTCTGATAACAGGTATCGCGTGAATTGTAGGTTCACGGTATAGGTTTTTTTCTCTCATTTTTGAAGATCATCTATACAGTTGTCTATAATTGCTTACATCCACTTCATTTGAACTATGGTGGATAGTTGTCTCATTGGCAATCATACCACATCTCCTTCCTTATTTTCATATTGAAATGACAGCACCTTAACGACACACACAAACATAGCCTACTAGTATATACGTACATGGGAGACTGAGAAAATCTGTGCTTATTGGAAAATGATAAAAAAAAAAAAAATCTTTAAGGTATGCTATGACTAAGCTTAAAATATAAGGTAGATAGGGAGTAGGAAGCACACATATTCTTTTTTTTATTTGGCCTTAATGAAGAAGAAAACCACACACACAGCATATTACATCTTGTACTAACATCCATTAAACGCTATGCTAATATGTCTTCAAAAGAGAACCCTATTATATATCCCCCCTTTTTTCTCCGGATTTTGTTTTTTTGGAAAAAGGGGGAGGGGCTGGCGGTTTAGTTCAATACAGTGGGAAAATGTTTTGCCCAAAGTCCAATGGTTCACACTGATGTGTTTTTGTCCTTCCGTCTCTTTTTAATCGTCCGTGTCACGGGATGCTGCTTCACCCGTTACCGGTTCTGGGTTCACTTGCATAGCTTATATAGGTATAATGCATATGTATAGCTAGAGTCTTCACTGTGACACACATTCCCCTTTTTGAGGGGAAATAAATGAACTTTTGTAATTGTCCATTAAGATACAAATGATATGTACCACTTTCGAATTATAAAACTACAAAAATCTTCGTGTTTTGTTTTTGTTTTTGTTTGTATCGAAACTTTCAGGCGGCCAGGCCACTTTGAGCTCTGATCATCGGTTATTGATAATAAAATTAATTAAATATATTTTGTTGAAAAATATGGTATATTCTATAAGACATATTCGAGTTTTTGACTTGAAAGTGCGCAAATTGTACATGAAAATGGAAATAAAAGCGAATGTGCATCATACAGAACAGTTGTTCAGTGCCTGAGATCCACTGAAAACAAAGTCGCTCTCTGAAAAGTTCCCAACGCTAAATTAAATAAAAAGATGTTTCAAATTCGTATTCTAGATATTGGGTTTGTTCATTCGAATCTTGAATGTTTGCGAAATTTCGCTCGGGTTGAATAAAAATGTTATTTGAAGTTTTAGTAAAAATCTGCAATTAAACAATGGCGCGTGAACTTTTTGTGTGTTTCCCTCTAGCTGGAAACAAACTTATTACGAGGAGGAACATGCTTCCAGTGAATAAAAACGGAAAGAAACCTAGAGAGAAATGATTTTTCTTCCGCTGTACAATTTTACGACGATAGAATATTTGTGTAATGAGAAAAACTCGTAAATTTTCTGTCAACATACCTGCGAAGACAATTCAGTCGGTTCTACTTTAACTATTAATATCTTTTTACTGTGTACATCGAAAAATACACAGTTTATCTAACATGCAAGATTAATGACTGTTGAGCAATTTGGTATGCTATATGTGAATGTTTTTGATAGAATTATACTATAAATTATCATAAAAGTCTTCGAAGAAGCACATAATCATTTTACCGAGATCGCGTAATGGATTTTACAAGTTATTTTTAAGGGTGTCTTCGTCGAGGTCCGCGTTCGTCTGTTATAAATAAACGAGGCCTGGAATGGCGTTATTTTCAAATCGTTATTCGTAGTATAAACTTCGTAAAGGATAATATTTTGAATCATTCAAAATGGCAGACGCAACAGCAGCACCAGCAGTAGCACCAGCTAAATCACCAAAGAAAAAGGCAGCAGCCAAGCCAAAGAAGCCTTCCGCACATCCTAAATACAGCGAGATGATTGGAAAAGCCATCGCCGCTTTGAAAGAACGTGGAGGTTCCTCAAGGCAAGCAATTCTGAAGTACATCATGGCCAACTTCAACGTCGGAAAAGATGCCAAGTCAGTAAATGCTCATTTAAAACTTGCACTCAGAGCCGGAGTTAAGAACAACAGTTTGAAGCAGTCCAAGGGAACTGGAGCATCCGGCTCTTTCAGAATTGGAGAGGCTAAAGTGGTTAAAAAGAAGCCAGCAAAGGCAAAAAAAGCAGCCAAACCTAAGGCCGCCAAGCCTAAGAAGGCAAAGACCACACCCAAGAAAAAGAAGCCAGCAGCAAAGAAACCAGCTGGAGAGAAAAAGGCGGCCAAACCAAAAGCAAAAAAACCAGCAGCAAAGAAAGCAGCCAAGCCAAAGAAGCCAGCAGCCAAGTCACCAGCCAAAAAGAAGGCAGCCAAACCAAAAGCCAAGAAGACACCAAAGAAGAAGTAAACTGTTCCAGACTTCAGTCTGCAGAGGCTATTCAGCCACCAAAAGCCCTTTTAAGGGCTACCCAATTTATTCAAAAAGAATCTACAATTGTTGTACATTAGTTATCAAACTAAATCTAGCTGAGCCCTACTTTCTCTGAACTTTGCACTGGTCTCTGAAATATTTTTTTGGTCAAATTATTTCCATTGTTTGTTTTATTTCACTCCTTATGACTATACTATTTCTAACACCTAAATATGCAGCTGTTGTTTTGGATATTTTTTGTGTAGTTAGGCACCATTAAAGTTATATCAGTGTATTTTCACGCACTTGTTAGAACTGAATAAAACTTTTTCTAATCAGTTTTCGTTAGAATGACAATCTACGAATAGGAAGTCATGCTAGGGTTTTATTGTGCTCTTTTTTTAGGGGGAAGGGGGTCAAAATCACACAGCTAACCTTCAACCGAAAAATCATTTTTGTCATTATATGAGTTTTTCCATTTCTCTCTTCTTCTTCGTGTTCAACTTGACTGACATTTTTAGTTGGACTTTTTCTACACGTATGCAAAGTCAAAGGTTGGCTCACTATTTCATATCAACTAGTCAATGGGGAGGTAACTCTGAAATTAAACTCAGTACTTTTTTTCAGTACTATATAAATAAACTGTTAAAATGTACACAATACAAAAGATGTATAACGTATCGTCAAAATCAGATTAGTAGCAAATGAATGCAGTGACGTTTGTCTGTTATATATTTATTTTTTTATTTATTATTTGTCAAAATTACTACAATAATATTGTGTATTAAAATTTAGAAGGAAACTCTAAAGTACGGAGGTTTTTGTTCAACATTTAACAGTTCTGCAATTATTTTGTCATTTTATTACCTGCGATTTATTATGCAAATTTCACTATTCTCTACCTTTCGAATTTCACCTTTGTTTTACTCGTGTATAAAATAAATGCACCTACTTGTTTCTATGTTTCTTTCAAATGGTTGTCCTGTGATTTTTCTCTTCTTTTTTCTCTCTGTTATTTAGTGTGTGACGACTTGACTGTATCTTTGCTATGTCTTTTTAATCTGTCGACAGCACGCGAGGTGAATCAACCCGAAACAATACAGTGACGTCACATGTGACTACTGTGATGAACAAAAACAAGGATGGATGGACGGACAGTGGTACAAAAGTAAGAAAAAGTTATTTCTCTGATAACAGGTATCGCGTGAATTGTAGGTTCACGGTATAGGTTTTTTTCTCTCATTTTTGAAGATCATCTATACAGTTGTCTATAATTGCTTACATCCACTTCATTTGAACTATGGTGGATAGTTGTCTCATTGGCAATCATACCACATCTCCTTCCTTATTTTCATATTGAAATGACAGCACCTTAACGACACACACAAACATAGCCTACTAGTATATACGTACATGGGAGACTGAGAAAATCTGTGCTTATTGGAAAATGATAAAAAAAAAAAAAATCTTTAAGGTATGCTATGACTAAGCTTAAAATATAAGGTAGATAGGGAGTAGGAAGCACACATATTCTTTTTTTTATTTGGCCTTAATGAAGAAGAAAACCACACACACAGCATATTACATCTTGTACTAACATCCATTAAACGCTATGCTAATATGTCTTCAAAAGAGAACCCTATTATATATCCCCCCTTTTTTCTCCGGATTTTGTTTTTTTGGAAAAAGGGGGAGGGGCTGGCGGTTTAGTTCAATACAGTGGGAAAATGTTTTGCCCAAAGTCCAATGGTTCACACTGATGTGTTTTTGTCCTTCCGTCTCTTTTTAATCGTCCGTGTCACGGGATGCTGCTTCACCCGTTACCGGTTCTGGGTTCACTTGCATAGCTTATATAGGTATAATGCATATGTATAGCTAGAGTCTTCACTGTGACACACATTCCCCTTTTTGAGGGGAAATAAATGAACTTTTGTAATTGTCCATTAAGATACAAATGATATGTACCACTTTCGAATTATAAAACTACAAAAATCTTCGTGTTTTGTTTTTGTTTTTGTTTGTATCGAAACTTTCAGGCGGCCAGGCCACTTTGAGCTCTGATCATCGGTTATTGATAATAAATTAATTAAATATATTTTGTTGAAAAATATGGTATATTCTATAAGACATATTCGAGTTTTTGACTTGAAAGTGCGCAAATTGTACATGAAAATGGAAATAAAAGCGAATGTGCATCATACAGAACAGTTGTTCAGTGCCTGAGATCCACTGAAAACAAAGTCGCTCTCTGAAAAGTTCCCAACGCTAAATTAAATAAAAAGATGTTTCAAATTCGTATTCTAGATATTGGGTTTGTTCATTCGAATCTTGAATGTTTGCGAAATTTCGCTCGGGTTGAATAAAAATGTTATTTGAAGTTTTAGTAAAAATCTGCAATTAAACAATGGCGCGTGAACTTTTTGTGTGTTTCCCTCTAGCTGGAAACAAACTTATTACGAGGAGGAACATGCTTCCAGTGAATAAAAACGGAAAGAAACCTAGAGAGAAATGATTTTTCTTCCGCTGTACAATTTTACGACGATAGAATATTTGTGTAATGAGAAAAACTCGTAAATTTTCTGTCAACATACCTGCGAAGACAATTCAGTCGGTTCTACTTTAACTATTAATATCTTTTTACTGTGTACATCGAAAAATACACAGTTTATCTAACATGCAAGATTAATGACTGTTGAGCAATTTGGTATGCTATATGTGAATGTTTTTGATAGAATTATACTATAAATTATCATAAAAGTCTTCGAAGAAGCACATAATCATTTTACCGAGATCGCGTAATGGATTTTACAAGTTATTTTTAAGGGTGTCTTCGTCGAGGTCCGCGTTCGTCTGTTATAAATAAACGAGGCCTGGAATGGCGTTATTTTCAAATCGTTATTCGTAGTATAAACTTCGTAAAGGATAATATTTTGAATCATTCAAAATGGCAGACGCAACAGCAGCACCAGCAGTAGCACCAGCTAAATCACCAAAGAAAAAGGCAGCAGCCAAGCCAAAGAAGCCTTCCGCACATCCTAAATACAGCGAGATGATTGGAAAAGCCATCGCCGCTTTGAAAGAACGTGGAGGTTCCTCAAGGCAAGCAATTCTGAAGTACATCATGGCCAACTTCAACGTCGGAAAAGATGCCAAGTCAGTAAATGCTCATTTAAAACTTGCACTCAGAGCCGGAGTTAAGAACAACAGTTTGAAGCAGTCCAAGGGAACTGGAGCATCCGGCTCTTTCAGAATTGGAGAGGCTAAAGTGGTTAAAAAGAAGCCAGCAAAGGCAAAAAAGCAGCCAAACCTAAGGCCGCCAAGCCTAAGAAGGCAAAGACCACACCCAAGAAAAAGAAGCCAGCAGCA
Source organism: Mytilus trossulus (assembly GCF_036588685.1). Classification (NCBI taxonomy): domain Eukaryota; kingdom Metazoa; phylum Mollusca; class Bivalvia; order Mytilida; family Mytilidae; genus Mytilus; species Mytilus trossulus. The sequence goes on from NC_086383.1 coordinate 71,107,620, forward strand.
AAGAAACCAGCTGGAGAGAAAAAGGCGGCCAAACCAAAAGCAAAAAAACCAGCAGCAAAGAAAGCAGCCAAGCCAAAGAAGCCAGCAGCCAAGTCACCAGCCAAAAAGAAGGCAGCCAAACCAAAAGCCAAGAAGACACCAAAGAAGAAG